>NC_142931.1:126276834-126324334 GCF_046866305.1 Octopus bimaculoides
ACAAGGCCCGAAATTTTGGGGAAGTGGGCCAATCGATTATATCAACCCCAGTACGCAACTGGTACTTAATTTATCGACCCCGAAAGGATGAAAGGCAAAGTCCAGCTCAACGGAATTTGAACTCAGAACGTAAAGACAAACAAAATACTGCTAAGCATTTCGCCCGGCGTGCTAACGATTGTGCCAGCTCGCCACCTTACACGAATAATTAATTGACAATACACACACACACACACACACACACACACACACACACACACAGACACACAGACACACACACACATCACACAGACACACACAGACACAGACACATATATGTTCGTGTTGGTGTGTTTACGTCCCCTTACCTAGAGGTTCGGCAAAAGGGACCGATAGAATAAGTAAATACTAGGCCTTTAAAAAAAAGCTCAGGGGTCGATTTATTCAACTAAAACCCTTCAGGGTGATGCTCCAGCATGATCGCAGGCAAATGACTAAAACAAGTAAAAATTAAAAAGATTTTCGTATTTAACAAAGCATAAATTTTTCTCAAATTGTTAAAAACGCTAGAAATGAGAAAAATTAAACTGCTTGTTCATAAGAAAACTTTCGTTCGCACATGACAAAAAAAATCGAATGAGTCTTTATGTGCAAAAATATAAAATCCAACAGCCTATGTAACGCTTATAAACAGAACCAGAAGAGATAATAACTACTACAATAACTTAATCTTTCGTTGATAATGTTGGAAGGGTATGAGATAAACTAAGGTAACATGTCATACGGGTCAAGGCAATGTTATTTTTGAAAGCAGCTCAGATAATGAAATTTGCTTCTCTAATGAGAATCTATGCTTTTCTTTTGGTACACAAATACTTAAATCGGGTTTGTCTATTTCTGTCTTTCCTCTTGATATTTGTAAAATATGACATACTTGAATACCTGCATGTGTGGTAAATAGCTTGCTCCCCAGTTACATGGTTCTGGGTTCAGTCCCACTGCGTATCACCTTGGGCAAGTATCTTCTATTATAGCCTTGGACCGACCAAAGCCTTGTGAGTGGATTTGATGGACGGAATTTGAAAGGCCATCATATATATCTTACCATTCATTGGGAAGCAATATGTATAGTTATTACCATTTTTTACTTGTTTCAGTCATTAGACTGCGTCCATGTTGGGGCACCGCCTTGAAGAAAAGTTTTAGTCGAATAAATCGACCCCAGTACTTTTTATAACTGGTACTTATTCTATCGGTGTCTCTTGCCGAACCGCTAAGTTACGGGGACGTAAAAACACCAACTCCGATTGTGAAGCGGTGGTGGGGACAAACACAACCACACAGATACCCCACACATACTCACACAAACCTACACACCTGCACCAGACATATAAAATGTGATGGTGTCGATTTATCAATGACCAAAGCAAGTAAAACATAAAGATGAAAAAACAATATGTAACAGAAATTGCCAAAGAGAAAATAGCTTTTTTATAAATTTTTATTTTTCTTAGAAAGAAATAAAGAAAAGTTATGAATGAATGAGAAAGATCCGCTCACGTAACTTTCTTATGATCAGTAGACAACACCCCAAAAGATCTTTTAAAAATCATAAAACTGTCTTTAAATGGTTTGGCATTTCTAAGTCTATCATATGCTGCTACAAAGACGTATATTTAATCTTTTATCTTTTGCTTGATTCAGTCTTTCTCACGAAACGCACGGATGCCGGAGAACCACGTTTGCAAAAGACGACTGCACATATAGGGACAGCGTTAAAATAACAATAACAAAAAGAACCTAATATAATCTACAGTATATTCTAATACATATACATATATATATATACATATATATATATATGTATATATACATACATATATACATACATACATAGATACACAGACACAGACACACAAACACACACAAATACACACACACAGACACACACACACACGCACACACACACACACGCACACACACACACATTCACACAGACATGTATATATAAACAAACAGGTGCGCGCACACACACATGCAAACACATACAAACATACATTTGAATAATCTGTCATTGTATAAGGCGGTGAGCTGGCAGTATAGGTAACACGCCGGACAAAATGCTTAGCGGTATTTCGTCCCGTCTTTACGTTCTCGGCTCAAAATCTCCCGAGGTCGACTTTGCTCCGATTGTGAAGCGGTGGTGGGGACAAACACAACCACACAGATACCCCACACATACTCACACAAACCTACACACCTGCACCAGACATATAAAATGTGATGGTGTCGATTTATCAATGACTAAGCAAGTAAAACATAAAGATGAAAAAGAGTTATACTTAGAAAGTCAAAACCTCTCACTAATAAATGCACATACACAGAGGTCCTTTTCTGTCCTTTGAAAAACAGGCAACCTTACAACACACACGCATACAAAAAATAGACACTCATGCACACATACATACATACATACATAATACATACATACATACATACATACATACATACATACATACATACATACATACATACATACGTATATACATACGTGCATAGTAAATGAACAAATAACAAGGGATGGATAATGTGTCAGTTCACCACAGCTGCTTCCAACAAATTTTTAATTGACTAATGGACACACTACATCATTAGAAAAACCCGTTTTAGTCAGTTGAGTTCATGAACACTAACATTCAAAATCATTCAAAATCCAACAGGATGTTCATCAAATGATTCCATAACCCTTGCTGGTCATCGAATGAATTTGATCAGCAAGGGTCACAGAATCATGAAGATGCATATCCTTCGAAAACCTGGACCGGAGAGATTATGTCCGGGTGGAGAATTATACCAGATATAGTATTATACAAAATACCGAAAGGATCTTCACCTCTTACATCACACATTTCTTCTTACTTCAACGTCGAGATGGTATAATTTCCTGGGAGAGAGATAATTTTTGCGGCTGAAGATAGCTTTACATTGTAGATTATACACATATTATATTATGCTATATTATATTATGTTATATTATATTATACACATGTAGAGCTTGAAACACGTGTACCGCGGAATCCTTTGTAGTTTTGTTGTTATTTTTTTCTTTGGGATTTACAATTTATATATATATATATATATATATATATATATATATATATATATATACATACACACATACATACATACACACATACATACATACACACATACATACATGCATACACCGAAGATATCACCCATATCATACGCAGTTGTCCGAAAATGTCACCATGGTATATCTATCAATGAGACATGACGTTGTAGCTAGGACACACTATAATGAAATCCGTCGGAAGGGTAACTCCGAGGACAAAAGAAATAAAAACCCACAGTATGTTAGAAGCCATAGCCACTCATTATCTTTTCTACTGGAAGCACAAGGCTTCAAATTTAGGGGAAGGGATTAAGTCGATTACACCGACCCCAGTTCGTAACTGGTACTTATTTAAGCGATTCAGAAAGGATGAAAAGCAAAATCGACCCCGGCGGAATTTCAACTGAAGACGTCTTGACAGACGAAATGCCGCTAAGCATTTCGCCCGGCGTGTTAACGATTCTGCCAGACCGCCGCCTTGCCCTAGCCACTCATAATAAAAAGGAATACTGGTGGAATGTCCCAGTGAAGACCTCAATAAAATGTAAGCACAACAGATCTGATTTAACGATTTGGCATAGAGAGGAGAAACTGTGCCCAGTTGTGGAAATTAGCTGCCCAGCAGATGTTAAAATAAAGCTGAAGATTAGTGAAAAAGAGAACACTTGAGAAATCTGCATTTACTATATCCAGATTACAAGTTCAGGTTTATACCTGTAATTATTGGGACCCTAGGATAAGTAACATACTGCCTAAATACCAATCTAGAGAAATTAGGCTTCTCAAAACCAGAAAGGAAAAGCTAATTCGAAGACTACAGATCCAATCCATCACTGGAAGTGTAAAGATCTGTAAAATTTTCCACAAGTTTACCATTTAAGTATATATGAGCATGTCTAGATATGCAACTATATGCATAAGAATATATACATAACACATACAAATCTGCACATATACATACATATTTACATACAAACAAAAATACTCTGTAGTTGAAGTTGAAATTCCAATGAAGGAGCCTTGAATCCAGGTTACAAACCGCTTCTTTCACTATTGGCCAGAAATCTTGAAATAAAACTAAGGAATGACATACATACATACATACATACATACATACATACATACATACATACATACATACATGCATACATACAAACATACATACATACAGTTACACATATGTGTTTGTGTACCTGAGTGTATACTTGCATACATACCTATATGCAGAGGAACAAAGGTGCACCTATATATATATATATGTATATGTATATGCATACATGCATACATACATATGTACGTGTGTTTGTGTACGGGTGTGCATATCTACATACGTACATACATATATACTTACAGGGATGCATATATACATACATATATATGTATAACTGCCTGCATATGTGTCTATGTCGGTGTATGTTTGTCGTTGTGTGTGTGTGCTTGCGTATGTGTGTGTATGCGTACATACATACATGCAGAAACTTGAACACGCAAATATACGCACTCAAATCACCCATAAAATCATACATGCTCTTACACATATACATACATACATACATACATACATACACGTATGACCACGTACACTTACAGTCACGCACATACACACATACACACGCTAGCGTGCACACGCACATGCACAAACAGATAGATACACACACACACATGCTTACGCACACACTATACACACGCATGCACACTGATAGACATTGGCCTACTCACATAAACAAATATAGAAACTGACTCACCGATAGTCATTCACATACATACGCACACACACACACACACATACGTACGTACAATACGCACGCACTCACACATACACACACGCGCACACGTACACGCACACATTACTTAACAGCACACCTCCCCTAGCCTCGGTTAACGCCGTTATCTCACAGTTAAAAAAAAATAGCGCTATGTAAACTGGCGCTGACCGCCGAAGACATAAAAAGTTACTTCCCTTATATTTTGTTAGCGTTCAGTCAACATACTCGAGATACGATCAACCACATGGGTTATAAAACGTGAACCTGGACACGCCTAAAACCTTCACAAATGTTTCTACGTTAAGAAAAGCTGAAAGGTGGTGGGGTTACTTATAACTACACCTTTTATTAAATCAGTATTCAGTTTAGTGTACACCCTGAATAAAGAAAGTACCATATAACGGGTTCTTTGAAAATTAAAACTGTGGCATCTCTTAAAAGCAATGATACTGAGTCGAATATAATATAAAAGTCATCGTCTTTATATGGTTATGTAAATCACGTATGGCTTATCTTCTGTCTTTTACTTGTTTCAGTCATTAGACAGCGGTCAGTCTGGAGCACTGCCTTCAAGAAGTTTTAGTCGAATGTGTGTGTGCTTGTGTGTGTGTGTGTGTGTGTGTGTGTGTGTGTGTGTGTGTGTGTCTACATACGTACATACATATATATAGATATATATACATACCGTACTTCTGTTGCAAAAGCTTGGTACTTATTGTATCTGTTTATTTTGCCGAACCGCTAAGTTATGGCGACGTAAACACACCAGCACTGGTTGTCAAGCAGTAGTGGGGGACAAACACAGGCATAATCCTATATTCCCATACACCCACCCACCCACGCACGCACACACACACACACACACACACACACTCTCATACACAAACATACACAAACACACTCACACACACTCATACACACACACACACACGACGGGCTTATTTCAGTTTCCGTCTACCAAATCTACTCACAAAGCTTTGGTTGGCTCTAGGTTATACTAGAAGACACTCACCCAAGGTGCCACGCAGTGGGACTGAACCCCGAGCCATTTGGTTGGGAAGCAAGTTTCTTATCACATAACCACGCCTGCGCTTATGATAATTGCAAAGACAAGTTACTCATTACATACTCAAGTTAAATCTATATGAATGATATTCATATATTTATACATACCACATGTCGTTTCGAGTTCAATCCCACTGCGCGGAAGTGTCTTGAGCAAGTGTCTTTTACTAAAGCCTCGATCCCACCAATGCCTTGTGAGTGGAACTTTGATAAAGTCGCGTATATGTATGTATGTATGTACGTATGTGTGTGTATGTATGTAGGTATGTATGTATGTAAGTATGTATGCATGTATGTATGTATGTATGTATGTATGTATATCATCATTTAGTTTATTTCAAGATTTCTTGCCAATAGAGAAAGAATCGTTTTCTAACCTAGATCCAAGATTCCTTCATTGGAATTTCAACAACACAACAATGTATATTTGTTTGTATGTATGTATGTATGTATGTATGTGTATGTATGTATGTGTATGTATGTATGTATGCATGTATGTAAGTATGTAGGTATGTATGTATGTGTATGTGTGTATGTATGTATGTATGTATGTATGTATGTGTAGATTTGTATGTCTTATGTATTTATTCTCATGCATACCGTTACATATCTAGACATGCTCATATATATTCAAATGATAAACTTCTGGAAAGTTTTACAGATTTTTACAGTTCCAGTGATGGATTGGATCCGCAGGGCAGCTAATTTCCACAACTGTGCACAGTTTCTCTTCTCTATCCCAAATCATTATATCAGGACTGTTGTGCTTCCATTTTATTGAGGTCTGCACTGGGACATTCCACCAGTATTCCTTTTTATTATGAGTGACTATAGCTTCTACCATATTGTGGGGTTTTATTTCTTTGTTTTGGGGATTATCCTTCCAACGGATTTCATTATAGAATGTCCTAGCTACAACGTCATGTCTCATCGGTAGATAATACCGTGATGACATTTTCGGACAACTGCTTTTGATGTGGGTGATATCTTCAGTTTGAACTCCACGAAGTCTGCATCGGTTGTCACATTTTCGACTTTTCCTGCATCTCCATCCCTTTTGTGTATCAGGTACTTGATCGATATTTCCTGTTTGTGGATTGCGAACGCATACTCTTCAGAGAGGAAGGTAGTAATCCGGCTATTCGTCCATGATAAACTGCCTTGATGATCGATGTTACTATCATCACGGAACTTTCTACTAACATATTCATGTATGTATGCATGTGTGTGTGTGTGTGTGCATGTGTGTGTGTGTGTGCATGTGTGTGTGTGTGTGTGTACATGTGCGTGTATGTGTGTGTGTATGTGTATGCGCGTGCGTGCATTTCTGTATGCGTTTGTGTTTGTGTTTGTTTCTCCTGCTGCTTCACAACCGGTGTCGGATTGTTTCCATTCACGTAATTTAGCAGTTCAGTAAAAATTATAATACAATAAGTACGAGACTGAAAGCCTAAAATACTGGAGCCTATTTTTTCGACTAAAACCCAATGACGGAAACAAGAAAAAATTAAGATAAAATGCGAGAGACAGACAGACAGAAAAACAGACAGACAGACAGACAGACAGACAGACAGACAGACAGACAGACAGATAGATAGAGAGATAGAGAGATAGATAGATAGAGAGATAGATAGATACTGATTGGTTATACTTATAAACTGAAGATGGTTCTGGAGAACAGAAACTCCCAGATATGCCACGATACACTAATGTACCGCAAAATTTCACTGGGTCAGTCGTGAACAATGTAAGGCTATATATTAAATATGTGAATAATGCTAAACTATGCTAACTGACACTCAAATTCTAGGGTTTGATGAGCATGTTCCATTGATGTAATATAGAAGTAGTTAATTTTCTGTATCTTCTTTTTTTTTATCTTTTACTTGTTTCAGCCATTAGTCTGTGACCATGCTGGAGCATATCCTTGAAGAATTTTTAGTCGAATGTATCGACCCCAGTATTTACTTTTTATAAGCTTGGTACTTATTCTATCGGTCTCTGTTGCCGAACCACTAAGTTACGTGGATATAAGCACACCAGCACTGATTGTCAAATGGTGATGGTGAGCAAACACAGACAGACAGACAGACAGACACACACACACACACACACACACACACACACACATATATATATGCATATATACGACAGGCGTCTTTCAGTTTCCGTCTACCAAATCCACTCATGAATCTCTGGTCAGCACGAGGCTACAGTAGAAGACACTTGCCCAGGGAGCCACACAGTGGGTCTAAACCCGGGACCATGTGGTTGGGAAGCAAGCTTCTTACAACACAACTATTTAAATTATTTTTATATATTTATTGATTACAATATACAGATAAAAAAAACAAGTAAGTAAATGGGTGGAAGTCGAACCGGCGAGTGTGTTAATTAATAAGGTATTAAAACATAAGGACTCTCTCCTGTACTTCCAGTAATATTATATTATTATAGCATTAAATGCAAATTTGCAATGTCTCGTATTTAGGGAAGAGAGACTGTAACTTGGCTGGTTTGTTCAGAGTGCCGTTGCATCATGTACGTTGCAATAATAACAAACCACTTAAACCAGTTGCAATCAATTTCAAATTCGCATATTAGTCCCAATATCTTGAATGCATTTGGTGTACTCCAGCGCTATTGGTTAAATTCAACAAGTTCGTGAACAGTGTTCGATGTTTTCTCTGCGCATTCACTTCCGTACGATTTCCTTGTACAAGTATTATTTCGTGCCCGTCTACACACACACACATACACACACACACACACACACACACACACACACACACACACACACACACACACACACACACACACACACACACGTGCGCGCATGCACCAGCACTGTTGCTTTTTTTATACTTCTCATTCATTTCCTTTCTTCGAGAAAGGGACATTTACGTTCACTTTTTACCTCCATTCGCTCCAAATTTGTTGTTGGCTCTCCGTCGCTTATGTCGTCGAGGGTCCCAGTTGATCCGATCAACGGAAAAGCCTGCTCGTGAAATTAACGTGCAAGTGGCTGAGCACTCCACAGACACGTGTACCCTTAACGTAGTTCTCGGGGATATTTAGCGTGATACAGTGTGACAAGGCTGACCCTTTGAATTACAGGCACAACAGAAACAGGAAGTAAGAGTGAGAGAAAGTTGTGGTGAAAGAGTACAGCAGGGTTCGCCACTATCCCCTGCCGGAGCCTCGTGGGGCTTTAGGTGTTTTCGCTCAAGAAACACTCACATTATATTATTATAGCATTAATCGAAACTTCGATCCTATGACCACGAGCCCGCTGCCCTAACCACTGGGCCATTGCGCCTCCACTCGCTCCAACATAGAAACGGCATAATCAACTGCGTCTTTCCTTTATTCTCCCTAATAACACAGGATTTTCTCTATTTTCTCATATCTTTCTTTTCCAACTTGGGAAAAAGATCTTTATCCGAAACGTTGATAATAATTCGCTTTCCAATTGCATATATTTGATTTGACATGTATTTTAAAATATTTTCATTACTTTTCTCTACATATGTCAACTGAATATATGTAGTTTATTGATTTTTTTGAGGAACATTGTATGGTTAATCATTTTGTGTAGACATTGTTGGGACACGCATTGCCCACAGTATGTTATGCTTAGATAAATACATAGAGATTGTAAAGCTGGTACAGAGTTAGACACAGATCTTAATTTTGATTGCACACACACACACACACACATAATATATACATAACACACATGTTTATAAATATAAACATGTGTATGTGATAGACGTGGATTGTTACTAAACAGATAGACATACACACAGAAGCTGTTGTTATTGGGCCGATACTCATCGCGTTAGATAGATAGATAGATAGATAGATAGATAGATAGATAGATAGATAGATAGATAGATAGATAGATAGATAAATAGACAGACAGACAGATAAACAGATAGATAAATAGCTAAGTTAGAGAGACACCGCGAGAGACAGAGAGACAGACAAACAGATAGATAGATAGATAGATAGATAGATAGATAGATAGATAGATAGATAGATAGACAGTCAGACAAACACACACACAGAGACAGACACACAGACAGATAGATAACAAGACAGCGACAGACACATAGACCGAGCGATGACAGACAGACACACACAAATACATACATACATACATGCATACATACATACATACATACATGCATACATACATACATAGTTTGTATATATGAGCCGGACACATATAAGTACCGCCTGTTGTAGTTGAATGAATAGATAGAGATACGGCAGCCTGTTGATTTTGGATAAATAGATAGGCTCTATATGAGGCAATTAAATAGATACGTTTTTGGTTAAATTATTTTCATTGAAATTAAATATTTGAAATAGTAAACACATATCTTGTTGGTTATCAATAGTTGTTTCACTCTCTCTTCACAGTCCCCGATTATTTTCTTCAGTTTTACAAGCAGTGTTGTGTATGTACAACTGTATGAATTGTATGACTAATAATTTTGGTATTTATGAAACTTCATAAATTTAAAGAGTTAACAATTTCTATATATGTGGCTTTAGAGTTTATTTAGTTACTCAATGTTCTGGAATGGCATTTGCATCTATTATCTCTCGCTTTACTTAAAATTTTGCTTCGCATGTTTATTTAAACTTAAGTTAAAAGTATATATTATAATGGTGGTGCTCAATAAACGGAATGTTTTGAAGATAAGTTTATTGTGTCATACTATATTATCTAAAATAATCTGTCAAAATGGCGAGCTGGCAGAATCGTTAGCACGCCGGGAAAATTTCTTAACGGCATTTCGTACACCTTTACGTTCTAATTGCAAATTCCGTCGAATTTGACTTTGCCTTTCGTCTTTTCGTGTCGATAAATTAAGTACCAGTTAGGCACGAGGTTCGATATAATCGACTTATCCCCTCTCCCAAACGTGCTGTCCCTATGCCAAAATTTGAAACCAATATTTCAAGGGGAATACATATTATCTTACATATTTTTGTAGTAAGACGAGGAACAATAGCTTCAAGTTGGTGAGTGTTCTTTCTTTGCGTTAGGGAAATCAAATCAATGAGTTTGACATTCAATTTTAGGTTCTGCACATTGATGACAACTGTAGAGAAGAAAACATGAACAGAGAAAGACTTCCAGAGAATAGCGCTTCTGCCAATAGAATTTTACACACTGTCTGGTGTTAGATTCTGTGATGGAAGCGCAGTAAGAAGATTGAAGGCGTAACGCATGGATTAAACGGATTTAGGCATAAATTGCATACAGCTTACCTCTTCATTTGAACAGAAATTGATTTAGTAAATGTACAGGAGTACAGAGAGAAGATATAAAACAGCGATATGGGAGTGCTTGTAATATTTTTGGTGAGAGAAAATTCTCAGTGTATACGACGCATTTTTCAGTTTCCGTCAACCAAATCCGATCAGGTGGCTTTGGTTGGCCTATAGTAGAAAGCACTTGCTCAAGATGCCACGCCGTGAGACTGAAACCAACCAAACGTACAGCAAACTTCTAACCACATAACCACACCTGCGTTATGTTCACATTATGCTAACCAATATAATTAAAACTAATTATTGTACTTCAGATGATATATATATATATATATATATATATATATATATATATCAAAGCGACGAAAATATTTTAGCAAATTAAATTTAAGTGTATCTGTTTTTCTGTATGTTTTTAAATGGCTTATAAAGGTCGACTTTGCCTTTCATCCTTTCGGGGTCGATTAAATAAGTACCAGTTACGCACTGGGGTAGATATAATCGAATTAATCCGTTTGTCTGTCCTTGTTTGTCCCCTCTGTGTGTAGCCCCTTGTGGGCAGTAAAGAAATAAGAAACGTTAGGACGCCGGGCGAAATGCTTAGATGGTATTTCGTCTGTCGTTACGTTCTGAGTTCAAATTTCGCCGGGATCGACTTTGTCTTTCATCTATTCGGAGTCGATAAAAAAAGAATGCATCAGTTGAGTACTGTGCTCTATGTGATTAACTTAACTCCCACCCTCCTCCGCCCAAACTGCTGGCCTTGTGCCAAAATTTGAAACCAATATAATGCTAGATACTATATATACCTTCTATTGCCAGAAGTTTAACTTTTTGGAAGCCTTTCCCTGTTCACGTTTTTTTTTTCTTTGTATCAATTGAGCTGCTCTGTCATTGAATAATACTATAAATGGTTGAGTATTCCGCAGAAACATATTCTCTTCATGTAAATCTTAGACAGCAAACAGTCAAATTTCATTAATAATAGAAATCACTACAAGACTTTCTCTATTTCATACCTCTGAAGATGTGAGAGGTATGAAATATACAAGTTAAATCTCAAATATATTTTATTATTCAATTTTATTATGAGGCGGTGAGCTGGCAGAATTGTTAGCACGCCGTGCGAAATGCATAGCGTCATTACGTCCTGAGTTCAAATCCTGCCGAGTTCGACTCTGCCTTTCATCCCTTTGGGGGTCAAATAAATAGTACCAGTTACACATTCGGGTCGATGTAATCGATTATACCCCCTCCTCCCCCAAATTTCAGGTTTTGTGCCTATAGTGGAAAGGATTATTTTAATTTATTCTGCTTTGTTTCTTTTTTTTTTTTTTTCAATTTTTTCTAACGAGTCTACATTTTCGCGTGGGAACAGAGCAAACCACAATTTGAAAGGAGACTCGTTGTTTTTTCATTTCTTTTTTTATAAAAACAACTGACAAAATCAAACAGAGGGAAATTAAACAATATATTGAGGTCGAGTGCTCATAAGGAAACCTAAGAACAAAGTTTTTTTTCTGATAAGGAATCCTCTATTGTTGGCCCAACCTTCAGCCAGTTTTAACTAGAAACTAAATAACACGTGATAGTAAACTTGTTAGGTGAATAAGTACCGAGTTCAAACTCCGGTGGTCAAAAGGATTTACTTCAACATACTTCAAACAAACTATCTTTCAGTTACTTTCCGTTTCCCAATCTCCCAGACCTTTAAAATGACAGTTTAGAAGTGATAACACGTCATATACATACATGGGTACACACACACACACACACACACACACACACACACACACATATATATATATATATATATATATATATATATATATATATATATATATATAGAACGTGCACACACCCTTACTTGTACGGAATAAGTCAAGCAGGTTTGAGTATAAGAGTGTCTGTATATTTGTACATACACACATACAAACACAAACATACGCATACACACACACACATACACACATATATGTCTCTGTTTAGTTTCTCTTATTCCATTCCGTTGAAGAGCGTAGGCTCGAAACGTAAAAGACTTTCTCACTTGCCCGAGCGTCAAACTAATACACCTGCTTGTTGTTCATACACCTGTCTTCTTTTTTTTTTTTTGTATTTCTGTAAATTTCAACTGTATACATATATATATATATATATATATATACATATATATATATATATACATATATATAATGAAAAAATGTATGGCAAATAAACAAACGACATAACATATACTGAGTGTCCAACCGGACAGGAGACAAACACAGAAGGTCCTTATTTCTTCGTCAGTTATCAACCAATTGGTAATGCTCAGTTTCGCACCAATAATAAGACTGAGTGTTTCTCATATTAGCGGTGCCCTCAAAAAAATTGTTGCGGAGAATTAAGGGCCGAGAGCGAACAAACCGAACCAAACAATACAGAGAGTGATTTGAGACGGTGGACAAGCAGGAACAGACGAGCATATATATATATATATATATATATATATATATATACACACACACGTAAGTATGGGATTATAATGCTCTACAGTTAGACAAATGACATTATTATATCACATATACTGGCTTCAAGTTTTGGCACTACACCTGCAATTTCGGGGAATGGGACTAGTCGTTAATATCGACCCCAGTGTTTAACTGGTATTTATTTTATCAATGTCAAGAGGATAAAGGGCAAAGTCGACTTTGGTGGAATTTGAAACCAGAACGTAAAGATCGACGAAATGCCGCTAAGTCCGGTGCAGTAACGATTTTACCAGCATTATATCACATATATAAGATAATAATCACTTCACTAGACAGGGCCGTCTTGACAGTACGTGCTGACAGACGAAATACCGCTAAGCATTTTGCCTGTCGTGCCAACGATTCTGCCGGATCGCTGCCTTATAAATTCTCACATCATATATTCTTTTCTACTCTAGGCAGAAGGCCCGAAATTTTTAGGGAGGGGGCCAGTGGATTAGGTCGACCCCAGTACGCAACTGGTACTTAATTTATCGACCACGAAAGGATGAAAGGCAAAGTCGACCTCGATGAAATTTGAACTCAGAACGTAAAAACAAGCGAAATACCGCTAAGCATTTCGCCCAGCTTGCTAATATTTCTGCCAACTAACCGCCTTTCTTACATCATATATTAAGAGCTACACTGTATATAAACTATTGTTCTGACATCACTGAATACGCCTTCTCAAAATGTTTTCATGAACCTCGATTTACTAGGACTTTAGTTCAACGTGATGCATATTTAGGTTATCTGCCATGAAATCATTGTCACTGCATCGTCGTTGTTTCTCTTGTTGTCATTGTTATTGTTGTTGTTGCTTTTTGTTGTTCTTACTGTTGTTGTTGCTATTATTTCACTCATTATTGTTGTTGTTATTTTCGTCGTCGTCAATGTTGTTTTCTAGTCGATTACTGATTAACAAGTTCAAAGAACACGGATGTGACAAACTGATTATCAGTAATGTCTGTAGAATGTGGACCAAGTGCCGAGGACTAAGGTTAGCAAAAAGAGTCATTTATCTGGTTTCGATTTCTAATTTAGAATGTCGCTTGTTCACTTAAGTCGCAGATTCCTTTTCAGGAAAAGACATGGACACCATATCGAGCCTCAACGATTTGATGGTTTTTCTGTTGATTGATCATGCCTTTTTCATCTTTGCTTTGTAAAGGCTGATGGTTTGTGAGTGAATCTGGTATACGGAAACTGTGTGGAAGCCCATCGTATATATGTGTGTGCGTGGGATGTGTTTCTGAGTGTTGACAACCAGTGTTGGTTTGTTTACGTCCTCGTAATTTAGCGATTCGGCAAAACAGACCAATAGAATAAGTACAAGATAAAAAAATTATTAACGCTGGCGTAGATTTGTTCGACTAAACTCCTCCTCAAGGCGCGATAGGGCCGCAATCCAAATATTGGACAAATAAAAAAAAGATAAAAATTATATATATATAATCGCGGTTTCGATTCCCAGACCGGGCGTTGTCAGTGTTTATTGAGCCAAAACACCTAAAGCTCCACGAGGCTCCGGCAGGGGTTGGTGGCGATCCCTCCCGTACTCTTTCAACACAACTTTCTCTCACTCTATCTTCCTGTTTCTGTTGTACCTGTATTTCAAAGGGCCAGCCTTGTCACACTGTGTCACGCTGAATCTCCCCCGAGAACTACGTTAAGGGTACATAGATCTGTGGAGTGCTCAGCTACTTGCACGTTAATTTCACGAGCAGACTGTTCCGTTGATCGGATCAACTGGAACCCTCGTCGTCGTAACCGACGGAGTGCCAAAAGGAAAAAAAAAACGTATATATATATTATACACGCCGGGCGAAATGCTTAGCAGTATTTCTTCCGTCTTCATGTTTTCAGTTCAAATTCTCCTGATGTCAACTTTGCCTTCAAGGTCGATAAAATAAGAACCAATTGAACACCGGAGTCGATCTAATCCACTTATCCTGCCCCTGAAATTGCTGGCGTGTTGCCAAAATTTGAAATAAATATCATTTAACCCTTTGAATGCAGCGAGCTGACAGAATCATTAGCACTCCAGGCGAAATGCTTAGCGATATTTCGTCCGTCTTTATGTCCTGAGTTCAAATTTTTCTGAAGTCAACTTTGCCTTTAATCCTTTCGGATTATCCCCTCCCCTGAAATTACTGGCCTTGAGACAAAATTTGAAACCAATAATATTCATCCTTTGACTATCCTTTAGATAACCAAGGGGAAGACATTTCTTCTAACCTCCCTGTAGAAGATCGTATCAGATTCAAAGATAACTTGCTAACTACATCCTGAAAAAGATATTATTTTACAAAACACTTGCCTTTGCCGTCAAAAACTGTATGTGTTTTTGTCTCTTGCTTCGAATATCTTGTGCCATTATTTTGAATCCAGATCTGTTTTTGTTACATAAGAAGCGATTTAAGGAAGATTTGGTTGCTATTTTAAGGGACTGTCATGGTAGTGTGGTTAAGAAATTCGTTTTGTAACCACCTAGTTTCGAGTTCAGTCCCACTACACAACACATTGGACAAATGTCATTTACTATATCCCCGGGTTGAAAATGACTTCTGAGTGAATTTGCTTGACGGAAACTGCGTGGAATCCCATCGGATAGTTTTTGACCAGATAAAGGCTCACTTTTAATTTCTGGAGTAATGGAGATCTGGGATGCATCCAAATGTTCGACTGCAAAGATACCTATCACAAGTCTACTCAAATTAAACTAACGAAAGCTGCACAAGATCAAAAACAACAACAACAACAGCAACCACAACGATGACGACAGAAAAAGAGCGACAACAAAAGTAACAGTTGCGCATGAATAAATAAATAAATGAATACATAAGTAAAGCTGCACGCATTAACTAGATATTCATATAAGCAAGGTTAAACGTAGCCCTTCATCAATGACAACGCACGTACATACTAATGTCTGTAAGAGCCTGTAACTGGTCATTCGATTTGCAAGAAATAGCAGCAAGAGGAGAAATGTCAATGAAATCCGACCGAACCGTCACATACAATGAAGCAAGACACCGAATAATGTAATAATGTACACACGCACTGGTTGTCTTTCACTTCTTTTATTATTGTTAATCGTGAAACACGCCTGGAGTAGAGTGGGCATGTCATTGATAAGGTCGTGAATGGTGATGAAAATACTTTGTTAAATTAGCTGATTGATTAACTGATCAGACAATTAGTCAAACAATCGCTTAGTTAATTGGCTAAGTGGTTAACCAACTGACTAATAATAATGGTTTCAATTTTGGTTCAAGGCCAGCAATTTTGAGGAGAGGGGTTAAGCCGATAATACTGACTCCAGTGTTCAATGTGTACTTATTTCATCAACCACAGACGATAAGAACGAGAGTCAACCTCGGCGGAATTTGAACTCAGAACCATAAAGAGCTTGATTTTGTCTGACGAACAGACAATTCTACCAGATCACCACCTCCAATCGACTTATAAATATCCTTTCTGTTGTAGGTACAAACCCTGAAATTGTAGAAGGAGATAGTCGATGAGATCAACCCCAGTGATTGAATGATGCTTATTTCATCGATCCCCGAGTATGAAAGACAAACTCGGCCTCGGTGGAATTTGAACTCAGAACGCAAAGACGGACGATAATGCTGCTAAGCATTTTACCCGGCGTACTAACAATTCTGCCAGCTCACCGCCTTCAATCGACTAATAATAATAATAATAATAAAAGAAGTGAAATAGAACCAGTGAGTGTGTTTACTGTTGGCATAATGACCCTTCCGAGATACATCAAATTTGTTTCTGAATTGTTTCAAATCACGAGTTCATATAAAGAATCTTTCAGACCATATACAAAATCGGTAAATGTATTCTCCTGAATAACAGACAAGAGGGTCATAACTGGAACATATTCGATTATTGGTGTTCGTTTCGTGAAATATAACCTGGTCAGTAAACAACTACAACAAGAAAGACTCTACATCATCGCAGACAACAACAAGAAGAAAAGACACGAATCTAACAAATAAAAAAAACAACTTCTGGGTGTGCTCATCTTTGCTTTGAATTAATTGGGAAGGAAATTAAAAATGATGTACTGACTATGGTATGATAGGTTAAAGTTCCTTTAATGACTTTTAACATATCCATGTGAATTATTTGAGGATTTAAAAAAAAAAAAAAAAAAAAAAACTAATGAAAATTTCAAATGCGAAGGTGAATGACTTTGGGTGGCTGCGACATTAAGATCTCAGAACAAACCTTGCTTGAGCTGTCAAAAATGTTGGATGTTTGTTAATGACCTCAGAATGACACGCTGAATAAATTGTATGGCTGTTTTAAGACAGAAATTCAGGTAGAAATTCAGAGATGTGACTACTTGGCTTGGAACGAAAAAGGGCCACTTCAATGCATATCCACGTGCAGGAAATTACAGAAATATTCAACTACGTGTATTGTATAAACATACGGATAGCTCTCTCTCTCTCTCTCTCTCTCTCTCTCTATCTCTCTCTCTCTCTCTCTCTATCTCTCTCTCTCTCTCTCTCTCTCTCTCTCTCTCTTTCTCACTCTCTCTCTCTCTCTCTCTGTGCGTGTTTGTGTGCGTGTTTGTGTGTATGTGTATGTATATATATATATATTTATATATAAGCACACATACACACAAACACATTTACACATACATATATACATACAAGCACATACATATATATACATATAAATATATGTGTGTGTGTGTGCGTGTGTATATGTGTGTATTTGTGTGCTTCTGTGTATATATATATATATATATATATATAAGCACACATACATACACACAAACACATTTACACATACATATATACATACAAGCACATACATATATGCATATAAATATGTGTGTGTGTGCGTGTGTATATGTATGTATTTGTGTGTTTCTGTGTATGTATATATATATATATAACACACATACATACACACACTCATTTGCACATACATATATACATACACGCACATACATATATACATATAAATAAATGTGTGTGTGCGCGCGCGCGCGCGTGTGTGTGCATGGCTACAGACATCTCAAAACAGAGAAACTGAGCGACCTATAGAGTTACAAATTAATGCATATTTTAACTGCAACATTTACTATACACGACTCAAGATACATACATTCATACATACATACATGCTCATACAAATATGTGTGTGTAAATACATATACATGTACATATACATATATGCGTGTGTGTGTGTGTGTGTACATACATATATGACACGCACATTCGCACATATGCATGTATTAATCTATGTGTGCGCATATACACTCACACACATGCACTTGCCCACTCACGCAAACACGCACACACATACAGAAACAAACTGACATATATATATACAATTTCTTCTTGCTATTCTATTACAATATTATAATATGTTCATTCTATTTGCTATGAGACATGGGTAGGCATGAAATCGTCTCTAAATTCAATGGCAGGGTCAATTAAATACACCAGGTTGGGCTGGGAAAGGACGTATGTAGTATAATTACATACATTTCTCAGAGACTGATCATATGTAACTTCAGTAATATGGCTGTATGTCAAGATACGATCATTGTAAATTAAGACGTTTGGTTCTGAGGACATTGGGAGTGTTTGTACGACGTCTCAAGGTCCACTAGAAATGGAAACCAGATTTCTTTCATATCAGACCCCCCCCCCCCCCACATCGTAAGTAAGAATAGGACATTCTAGATAATGCAGTCCTAAATACACGTTTGAAACACGATCTAGAAATACCAACCAAATTACCATCAAATCTCACCTTACCCTCTTAAATGGGAAAGATACAGAGTTCTGTATCCCAACCACATCGTTTCCAGTGGAGAAGTATCTTGTGGTATAGCATCGGGATGACCGAAGTCGTGTTAACTGAAGTTGATAGAAGCTTGTCGTAGTAATATATATATATATATATAAATATATATATATATATATATATATATATATATATATATATATATATATATATATATATATATATATATATATATATATATATATATATAAAGTTAAAATTTATAGAAAAACAAAAGACAAAGACAGGTGTGTGAACAACAAGCAAATGTATTAGTTTGACGCTCGGGAAAGTTAAAAGGTCTTTTACGTTTTGAGCCTAGGCTCTTCAGCAGAAAGGAATAAGAGAAAATAAACAGAGAGGGAATGAAAAAGACTTGTAGATTTCAACGGTCCAGCATGGCGAATATATATATATATATACATACATATATATATATATATATATATTTATATAGATAGATAGATAGATAGATAGATAGATAGATAGATAGATAGATAAATAGATAGATAGATAGATAGATAGATAGATAGATAGATAGATAGATAGATAGATAGATAGATAGATAGATAGATAGATAGAGAAAGAGAGAGAAAAAGAGAGAGAGATGTGTATGTGTGTGTGTGTGTGTGTGTGTGTTTGTATTTGTCCCCCAACACTGCTTCGCAACTGGTGTAGGTTTGTCTACGGACCCATAACTTAGCACTTCGGCAAAAGAGTCCAACAGAATAAGTACCAGACTGTAAAAAAACATAAGTACCGATGTCGATATGCTCCACTAAAACCCTTCAAGGCAGGGCCCCCACTCCCCAGCATACCCGCAGTTCCTTGACTAAAACAAGATAAATGATGAACAACGAAACTGCTTGCGGGTATATTACAAACAGTGCTCCGCAACTGGTATGCTGCGGCACACTGTTGTTCTACGAGACGATACTAGGTGTGCCGCAGTGTAACTAGAATATAATTTTTTCCTTATACTTTTAGTTAAGTTTTTAGTTCAGGCGTGCCGCCGAATTTTGAGAAGCATATAAGTGTACTGCGAGTGAAAAAAACAAAAAGGTAGCGGACCACTGTATTAGAACACGAATCCTTTGCACTTGTGGTCCTACATCGTATCAAGTACGCCACGTTTTTCTCTTTACATATGACACCGGGTCATGAACAAAGTGCACAAAAACCCAACAAATAAAATCTAGAGGAAAAGAAGAGACATTAACCACTTTTAAGGTGTGTGTATGCATATATATGCGTGTGTATGTGTATATATATATATATATATATATATATATATATATAGAGAGAGAGAGAGAGAGAGAGAGAGAGAGATACGTACATATATATATATGTACGTATATATATGTATATATGTAAGCTTATCTCTCTCTCTCTCTCTCTCTCTCTCTCTCTCTCTCTCTCTCTCTCTCTCTCTCTCTCTCTCTCTCTCTCTCTCTCTACACACACACACATATATATTTATATATATATATATATATATATATATATATATATATATATATATATATAATGTATGTATATACATATATACATGCATCTATCTATATATATATGTGTGTGTATATACATATACATACACGCATACATATATACATACATACATATATATATATACATATATACATACATATATATATATATATATATATATATATGTATACATATATACATACATATGTGTGTGTGTGTGTGTGTATGTGTGTGTACATTATATATATAATTGTAACTTCAAGTACCATGTTTTAGTGAGTAAATTACACGAATGAGTATCAAATAGTGAATAGAGATAAGACGTAAGAGGGCCAATGTTGTAGAAACCACTTCGATTTTGTTTGTTCACACTCGATTATTATTATTGTTGTTGCTCTGGTTATTTTTGTTGTTGCTCTGGTTATTTGTGTTATTGTTGTTGTTGTTGTTGTTGTTGTTGTTGTTGTTATTACTGCCATCGTCATCGACATTGTAATCATAGTTTCCTTTTTTTTTTTCTTTTCGTTGTCTCTTATGATACTGATAATAATGATGATAGCGGTGGTGGTGGTGGTGAGAGATGGTGGCGTGGTGGTGGCGGCGGCGGCGGCGGGGGATGTTCATGACGATAATGATGACAATGATAATGATGATAACGATGATAGTGATGATGATGACGACGATGATGATGATGATGATGACAATGATGGTGATGATGATTTGTTAATATTTTCGTTAGTAACGTGCTTGAGATTGTGATTGAGTTTCTACTCGTTTGCTGTTTGTTTTAATTACATTTTATGATAATTTTCCTGTTTTCGAAAAAATTTTTAATTTTTGATATATCTTTCTTATCCAGCTGTGTCACAGAAACATGACATGATTTTCCAACAATGACGTGGCAATTTGGCGCGCTGGCAGAATCGGTAAAGAATAAGACATGTTTTATGACATTTCTTCCGAATTGCTACGTGCTCAGTTTCAATTCTACCGAGGTCAACTTTGCCTTTCAACTCTTTATGAAGTCGATAAAATAAAATACCAGCCTTGTGCTAGAGTCGATGTTGTTGACTAAACCCCTACCCCCAAAACTGCTAGCCTTCTGCCACAATTAGAAACCATTTAATGGCAGCACCGTGGCAGAATTATTAGTCACGTCGGTCAAAAAGTTTAGTGGCATTTCTTCCGGCTATTTACATTCTGAATTATTATTATTATTATTATTATTATTATTATTATTATTATTATGAGTGAGAGAGCAGTGCATGTCATCAAAGTGACACTGGGGTAAAATATACGAAGCCCAGTATACCCATCATGACTACCCGTCTGATAAGGGTTCACTAGGCACATGCATCACAACCATATGTGCGTGACATGGAGATCTCATATCAAGATAAACAGCGCATGACCTCGCAGGTGGGGCCCAGTTAGAATTTTCTTCAGGTCGAGTAACCCATCCCGCTCAAAAGTTCCCTGAATAAGGTTCGTTTACGGATGTTGAGCAAAACACCCATGTTTCCATAGGTGAATTATTCAAACCCCAAAGAATTCCTCTCAAGACATCATCGGTGAATTTGTTTATCCCCCATTTTTTTCATAATATATTATGACAATACCTTCCCTATTGTACTTAACTCCAAATTAAATGAAATTCCGGCGATAAATCAAATGATTTTCTCTCTCGAGTATGAGAATTCATTTGATTTCTCACCAGAATTTCGTATAACGAAAAAATTGCAATGTTCGGAATCAAATGTCTCAATTTGTTAAATACCTAAATAATTATTTTATGACTCTAGGCATGGGCGTGCTGGAAGCACTTTAGTTTGCAATCATATGATTTCGTGTTCAATCCCAATACATGGTACCATAGGCAACTTACTTCTCCTTTAGCTCTGGGCCGACCAAGTAGCTTGTGAGTCAATTTTCGGAGTCGATCAGGTAAGAACTAGAGTCGATATAATCAACTAACCCCTCCGCCGAAATCTAACAAAAAAATTTGTGCCAAATGTTATATAGTAATCAACGCATGATTTTAAGGAATTAAGGTCATATATATATACATCTGAGAATCAAATAGAAGCAAGCGATTTCTTGTACAAGACAGCATCGTAGGCATGGTTGTGTGGAAAGAAGTTTGCTTCCCAGCCACATGGTTTTGGGTTCAGTCCCACTGCGTGGCACTTTGGGCAAATGTCTTCTACTGTAGATCTGGGCCGACCAAAGCCTTGCGAGTAGAGTTGGTAGAGGCAAACTGAAAGAAGCTCGGCGATATATACATGTGTGCGTGTGTGTGTGTATGTGTGTGTGTATGTGTATGTGTGTGTGTGTGTGTATGTGTGTGTGTGTGTGTGTGTGTGTCATTGTGTTTGTGACACAACATCGCTTGACAACGGGTGTTGGTGTGTTCATATTCGTTCGAGTAAAATTCTTCAAGGCGGTACCCCAGCATGACCACAGTCTAATGACAGAATGAAAGTAAAGCATAAAATAACTAAAAAAAAAAAAACACAGAAGTTCATAGAAAGAAACTACCTGAGTGGAAATAATTCTTACTAGAGCAGACAACAGCAACACGATGACGATTAACAGAAAGACGAATTACTCGGTTACTAACCTTAAGAGGAGTTAGAAGTAAAAAAAAAGTTCGATAGGACAATGGCCAGCGAAGTATTTACAAAATACCGATAAAAAAAGGCAATGTCCTGTTGAGTTGAGAGGGATTGAAGTCTAGTCGAAATAGGGCCGATAGTGTAAGAATTCGCTTTTGATCTTGATCAAAGAATGACAATACAGTAGCAGATCGAAATGTGATAAAAGTATTCCATAAAAGGACGATTAATATTTATATGTACGTATGTATGTACGCATGTATGTATGTATGTATGTATGTACGTACAGACTAGGAAGGGTTTAGGCCACTGATGATCTAAACTAATAGGTAAGCTGTAAGCCACTAGGATCCAAATTCACAACCGGGGCTGGAGCTGGGGATCCGTAGCCTACTTCCGAGTAAGCCATTATTATTTTTTTTTTTTGCTTACTTTTGATATGCTTGTCCTGCCTTGGTATCGATTTCCACTTCCTTTAATTTATGTATGTATGTCTGTACGTTACGTATGTATGTATTTGTTTATATTTGACTATGTGCAAATACATACAGGCATACAGGCATACATACATATATATATATATATATATATATATATATATATATATATATATATACATACATACATACATACATACACACACATATATATATATATGCATACATACATACATCCATACATATATATATATACATATATATATATACTAGATTTACTACCCAGCGCTGCCCGGTAAAGTATTCACGGAATTATTTGCCAGTTTGTAGAATGGGAATTCATGTATATATATATATATATATTTAACCTAACTTCTGGACTTATTTAATTGGAACTATCCAAACAATAGTGATCAATTTACTTAAGTAGAAGCATTTTTAAAACAATCTAAGTATGTCACGAGGTTTCCATACATGAGTTCCACTCACTTGTCAAGTTTCATCAAAATCAATAAAACGATGTAGAACGAGTTAGCTAACAACGCCACAAACACACACACACCGATTTTCCACATATGTAGTAGATATATATATATATATATATATATATATATATATATATATATATATATATATAAACACCATGATTTGATATTTATTCTTAATGCATTCCTTGAGATGCAACGCAAATGTGTTAGTTGCTGTTGTGTACGTCCCAGGAGGAATTCTAAGACACTGGTATTTCAACACGTTGTGTCTTCTCAGCCAGAAGTACCAGGACCTATGAGCCTCAACAAGACCCTGGCTTTGTTTATTATTTCAGCAAATAAACTGGTTTCTGATCTGTGCTTATATCTACCAATCGACAGGAAAAAACGACAGCGTTATTTGCAATATGTACAACGAGATCTGAAATGATGATTTGCGTATTTATTTTCAACGTGTTCCGACAGATTCAAACACAAACACCCGTTTGAATCTGCCGGAATGTATTAAAAATAAATATGCAAATCATTGTTTCAGATCTCACTGTACACAGTGCAAATAACGAATACACACACACATACACACACAACCACACACAACACGCACGCACACACACTCACGCACAACACACGCACACACACACGCGCGCACAACACACGCACACACAACACAACACAAACACAACTATATATATATATATATATTTAGGTCTTAATAGACACAAAATGTGACCTATTTCTAGCACATTAATTGTCCACGTTAGTGGTCAACGTTATTTTTTTAAAATGTACCTTAATCCCCTGAGATTGCAGATACTATTTCTGAATCTCTTTGATTCTTTAGATGAGCTGGCCTCCTGATAATTAATCGATATTAATTAATATATGATTAATTACCAGATTTTATATATATATATATATATATATATACACGCCCTTCGTCCGTTGCTGTCGACAATGACCAAAGGCATCATATGATAGACGATAGGGTATAGTGTGTTCGGCAGTGACCGATCAGCTCAATGCGTGCTCGAAAGGCTCCGCTGCAGGTCGGAACTGCTGGTCTGCCGAGACTGAAGGGAAGGAGTTAGCGCTGAACTTGTAGCGGTTCACGTTTTTTTTTGTGCCTGTGCGGCCCTATCCTGTTTGGAGGACGTGGTACCTCTGCTGGTACAGCTTCGCCAGACAGGGTAGTATTGCGCCTTTTTCCCCCAGGTGTTGGTGTTGATTTGAAAGCTTTTCAATGAGGATTTGAGTATATCCTTGGAGCACTTTTTCTTTTTATCTTGCTTGTACTTGCCTTCCACCTGTTCACTGTACACCAGTCTTTTGCGTAGGCATGCGTTGGGCATTCAAACATGGTGGCCTGACTACCTGACTATCTGACTTAGGCTCTCCTCAACAGTGTGTAGACGCTTGACATATCAGCTCGAGAGAGAGCCTCTGTGTCTGGGACCTTGTCCTGCCAGGTGATTCTCAGTAGTTGTCCCATTCAGTTCATGTAGAAGGGATATAGGTTTTTGATGTGGCATTCATAAACCGTCCATGTCTCTCAGGTGTACACTACTGTAGTCAGTACAACTGCTCGTTACACCTTTAACTTCGTGGCCAGCCTAATACCTCTCCTCTCTTACATTGATCCACGTAGCCACTCGCATGCTCAGCTTTCCTGGGTAATACGCGTGTCGGCCTCATCGTCAATGTTTATAGATCTGGATCTATTACTTAAAAATAGATAGGTAAAGTTACCTTCTCGAGTTATTCCAACTCATAAGGGGTAGTTTTTCGTTTTTATGTCGTATATATTCCCCAACTGAATGGGACGTCGGTCTGTCGCAGGATTACTCATTTTTTTTCCGGCTGAGTGGACTGGAGCAACGTGAAATGAAGTGTTTTCCGCAAGAACGCAACGCGCCGCCTGGTCCAGGAATCGAAACCACGATCTAACGTTCATGTGTCTATCACCTTAACCACTAAGCCGCGTGCCTCCACGATCTGTTACTAGTAACAAGCTCTATTAATATTCATTCTTCTCGAAGGCGACGAGCTGGCAAAAACGTTAGTACGTGGGCCGAAATGCTTAGCGGTATTTCGTCTGTCTTTACGTTCTGAGTTCAAATTCCGCCGATGTCGACTTTGCCTTTCATCATTTCGAGGTCGATAAATTAAGTACCAGTTGCGTACTGGGGTCAATGTAGAATTTTAAAAAATATTGCAAAATTATGGTTAACATCCAGTCTACCATATTACAGACCGGATGTTGATCATAAACAGTTTCCTTTATTCGATCTTCCTTGAAATTACATTCTTTTTTCAGGCGTATGGTGAAGGAGTGCCGGATAGAATAAAATTAGCATTTTCCACACCTGCTTCTCTTTGCTTTCAATCAAGATTCCCAAAGTCATTTGTACTGTGTTATAACTGAAAGGACTGCACAGGAATAGTTTACACGCTGTAAGCCGGGTGTGTAAATTCGATCACACAGACTCTCCACTTCCGGTCGACGTCTTCAGTACAATGGAGTTTGATTGAACAAACTCATCCACGAGTATCCGCCCCAAGCCATTAAGAAATTAGTCCAACAAATAGCATGCTCTCATAATACCGTTATCCGTCATCGCCACTCGATAGGTAGGGTCAAAATGATCCGATCAGCCATACGACATGCTTCAATAAGACACCGTACCACTCGACCCCACATCCCTTATTTGACTAGAAGAGTTCGGTTGGGAAGTTCTACCGTATCCACAGTATTCTCTTGATATAGGGCCTTCACATTATTAACTTTTTCGGACGCTTTCCAGCACTACGTGAGGCATTTTGTTTAACAACACGTAAAAGCTAAAGACACAACTCGATGAATTCTTCGAGTCATAATCCAGAGATTTCTACCGTTGGCAAGAAGTAGTGAACAAGGAAGGAGAATACATTGTTGATTAATTTGTTAAAAATAAGAATTAAAATAAATGGAAAATAAAAAAAAAAATAATAATTTATCAATGTATATATATATATATATATATATATATATATATATATATATATATATATATATATATATATATATATATATATATATATATTATAATGTTTTTAACTTTTAAATTTTCATATTCAAAAGAGACAGAGACTTCAAACTCGATATATCGATTTATTCACCACTCTATGTTAACATTTCCGTGCCAAACTTATCCAGTGACTGGTCCATTAGATTTTGACATTTGGATTTTGACATTTTGACATTTGGCACATTTGGCACTTCTGAAGAAGTGCCAAATGTCAAAATCCAATGGACCAGTCACTGGATAAGTTTGGCACAGAAATGTTAACATAGAGTGGTGAATAAATCGATATATCGAGTTTGAAGTCTCTGTCTCTTTTGAATATGAAAATTTAAAAGTTAAAAACCTTATAATATAAATATAAACTGTGAGAACGACCCTTAAGGAATCTAGTTAATGATCCCCTAAGGTAAGTTCTTATGCTATATTGGTAACGGTTGCTACATCCTCTGGAAAATTATTATATATATATATATATATATATATATATATATATATATATATATATATATATATATATATATATATATATATATATATACTATGTATATATATTATGTATATATATATATACATACATATATTATGTATAAATTTATTTCATTCATATTCATTCATATTCAAACATTCATATATACATACATACATATAATATATATGAATGTTTGAATGTATGTATGAATGAAAGTAATGTATGTACGTACAAAAATGTATGTGAAAATGTATCCGTCGAACATCTGGTAACGTGCGATGTACAATTGATCTTCATAAGAAGGTTAGAAATATGAAAAGAGAGAAATCCTATCAGATAATGATAAATATAACAAACAAGCAAACAAGTCTCAGATATAGAAGAGTTGTGAGAAGTCATTGAAGACCATTAAAGCGAAATACACCAATACAATATTCACATGACTGATAATTATAATTCGTGTATGCAATTATAATCAATTACAATGATTATATATATATATATATATATGTATATATATATAGTGTAGTATATTGCCACTACACTTTATCGTGCAGTTACTGTTAATACTTCATTTAGAGAATTAACATTGCTTATATATATATATATATATATACATGCGACAGAGTTCTTTCAGTTTCCGTCTACCAAATCCACCCACAAGGCTTTGGTCGGCCCGAGGCTATAGTAGAAGACACTAGCCCAAGGTGCCACGCAGTTGGCCTGAACTCGGAACCATGTGATTGGGAAACAAGCTTCTTACCACACAGCCACACACAAACACACACACACACACACACACACACACACACACACACATATATATATATATATATATATATATATATATATATATATATATATATATATATATATATATATATATATATATATATATATATATATACATATATATATATATGGTTTGCATGTGGCCTAATTGTTAAGGTGTTGCACCCATGACCCTAAAGACCGGGCAGTGTGTTTTGTTCCAAGGCAAAGTACTTCATCTTATTTTCGTATGTGTCTGATGATACGTTCCTTTGTCCGATCAAGTTTCTCTTACACATGAGAAACTCAGAGTAGCGAGACAATCAATAATCGACTTCGAATAAATAATATAATTGTTGACATATAATTG
The DNA here is from genome assembly GCF_046866305.1 of Octopus bimaculoides. NCBI lineage: Eukaryota > Metazoa > Mollusca > Cephalopoda > Octopoda > Octopodidae > Octopus > Octopus bimaculoides. Next base: position 126,306,109 of record NC_142931.1, read on the forward strand.
TTGGCCTGTATTTGTGTCAGTTTGTGTGTCTGTGTGTGTATCTGTATATCTGTGTGTGTGTGTTTGTGTGTGTGTGTGTATGTATGTGTGTGTGCGTGTGTTCGTCATCATCATCATTATCATAAACGTCTTCATCACCATCACCTTCACCATCGTCATTATCATCATCACCATCACCTTCACCATCGTCATTATCATCATCACCATCACCTTCACCATCGTCATTATCATCATCACCAACATCAGCATCATCGTCCTCGTTAAAGACAACCATAGGACCAATAGGACATCCTACAAAGAACACTCTGGACAATGTTAATGCGTACGCGTGCGTGTGTTTGTGTGCGGGTACATTTTATGTGACTATATATATGTATGTGTACGTTGTTTGTTTGTGTGTGTGTGTGTGTGTGTCTGTGTGTCTTGACTAATCGTTGTTCAAACTATATAAATCATATTCAAGATATGTTACCTCTAGTTTCAATGGACATAAGCATTTACCGAGTTAAACACCAAGAAGTCTGCGATTAATCATCTTAGCAATCCAATAAATTGAAACGCCGGTAGTAATCATGTAACCCTGTTCAACATCATCTCTAAAGGAAACATCCATCATCTCGTCATTTCAAATATTCACTTTACAATAAATATTTTTAATTGTTAACCTATCATATATATATTCTAACTGAAATAACATAGATACCATATCGTTATATTTCGTATTAGATAAATCCTTTTAAAAACAAAAGAGCACTGATACAAAATTTAAATAGATAGCCAAAGCTTTATCGATACCTTATTTTAAAGATTTAACCTCTCTTGTTATCCCTATCTTTTGGAGAAGTTGTATTTGTATGTATCTATCTTTGTTTGTTTGTTAAATCTGTAGAGATTGCATCCTTTAGATTAGATTGAGACGGTCAGCTTCAATAAGTCCACACAACTATAACAGTTTTATCAATAAATCATTAAATTTCTTGTATAACGTCCAACAAGAATCTTGTTTCGGCGGTTTTATCACCAACCAACCTAAATTCTTCTATCGATTATGGATTATATAATCTCGGCGATATCTAACACAACGAGCCTTTTAATAACCTATATATTATATCTAACAAGAATATCATTATCATTATCATCATTGTTATTATTATCATTATTATTATTGTTGTTGTTGTTGTTGTTGTTGCTGTTGTTGTTACAATAATTATCATTATCGCCTTAATTGTAAAACTCATTAATTTTGTGTTTAGCGCCTGAGGGGAATTAAAAGAACCACGAAAGCCACACCACGTTGCGCTTGCATTTATCGTAGCTTAAGTCTAAATGAAGACCTCACAAACGCGCGCTTCAAACGGTAGGTAACAATGACAGGTTGTATGATACAGAATTTTTCTAAAGTAACATACACACACACACACACACACACACACACACGCATCATACATGAACAACAATACACACAGAGACACTAACATAGTTTTATATCTATTTAACAGCGAACTGGAGGGCTTCAACGTTGAAAGATAAACGGTTAAAAGTTCACTATCGTTGCACCGACGCAAGACAATACATGTGATAATGGATGATTTTGCAGTGAGTATATTACTGACTAGGTCACATAGATGATCAATACTTATTTTTAGCATAGACACAGGTGTATAGATTTTGGAGGCGATGAGAAGGTGCTGATGAGGAATTGCAGACGATCGTATGGAGTCCGATATTTTACAGGTTCCTCGAGATTTGAAGAAAGAACGTTAAAAACCTTAATTATGTACTGCAACATGATGAATTGATTACATCAACCCAATTATTTCTTATATTTAAATAAAACACCAGTATTTAACTGGTAAGTTCATTTTATCAACGATTCTGCCAGCTCCCTACCTACGATAATTCTTTTTAGTATAGATACAAGGTCTGAAATTTGGGGCGAAGAGGCTAGTCGATTATCTCGACCCCAGTATTTGACTAGTATTTATATTATCGATACCAAAATGGTGAAAGGCAAAGTCGACATCAGCAGAATTTGAACATAGAAAGTAAAGAGCCGAATGTAACGCCTCTTAGCGCTTTTTTCCGACTCGCTAGCGATTCTGATAGCTCGCTGACTATAATAAAACTGGTACTTCGTCGCTTACGACAACGAGGATTCCAGTTGATGCGATCTACGGAACAGCCTGCTCATGCAATTAACGTGCAAAGGGCTGAGCACGCCACAGACACACGTACCCTTAAGGGGATTCAGCGTGACACAGAATGGGACCAAGCTGGCCCTTTGAAATACAGGTACTACTCATTTTTGTCAGCTAAGTGAACCGGAACAACGCATACCCTCGGGGAGATTCAGTGTGACAGCTGAAGGACTGGAGCAACGCGAGACACCTTGTTTCGTGTTGCTCCAGTCCCTCAGCTTGAACTCATGGTCGTACGATCGTCAGCCAAATACTCTAGCTACGGAGCCACGTGCCTTCACTCACTGACCATAATAACATTTTCAAGAACCATCAACATTCTCAAGAAAAGCAGCAATAACAATAGCAATAATCCTTTGTACTAAACAAGGGTGGGGAAAACCCCACCCGCGGGCGCAATTGCTCCCGCAGGCTAGTATACATGTATGTGCAAAATACAATCAATTTTTCAATTATAAAATGTATACAGTACTTGTATGCCTCTTTGCGACACAAGTCGCGTTTCCACTACAACTTAAAACAGTTAGACTCGAACAGAAAATCGTCCGGTAATTGCCAGCAATAATCCTTTCTATTAAGCAAGGGTGGGGAAACCCCCACCCGCGGGCGCAATTGCTCCCGCTGGCTAGTATACTTGTATGTGCAAAATATAGTCAATTTTTCAATTATAAAATGTATACAGTACTTGTATGCCTCTTTGCAACATAAGTCGCGTTTCCACTACAACTTAAAACGGTTAGACTTGAACAGAAAATCGTCCGGTAATTGCCATTTGAATGGAAATTTATTTTCCACTTTTAAACACATATTGCTAGGTTTGTACCACCCTCTTGAGACCCAACTACACTCTAGCTGAAAAATATAGTAATATAAACGTCCTAAATATTTCGTCTCTTTTTATGTTCTGAGTTCAAATTCCGCTGAGGTCGACGTAGCTTTTCATCCTTTCGGAGGTCGATAAATTTAGTACCAGTTGTGTACTGGGGTCGTTCTAATCGACTGGCCCCGCCTCCTACCAAATTTCGGGCCTAGTACCTAGAGCAGAAAAGAATATAAACGTCCTAAATTCAGTGGCAGCGTTAATGATGTTACGCGTTAATTTAATGTGTTAAACTTACCTTTATTAATGTATATCGAATTATATATAGATGTATATATCTATGTACAAGATTTACACGGATATAAGTGTTAGATCTTGTGATCCGCCCGCGTACCTTTTTGCGGGGGGAAAATTTTTGCCCGCCGCACTAAAAAGTTTTCCCACCCCCTGCACTAAAGGCACAAGGCCTGAAATTTTAGGGAAGGGGACTAGTAAATTACATTGACCCCAGTGTTTCACTGGTACTTAACTTATCGACCCCTAGAAGGATGAAAGGCAAAGTTGACTTCGGCGAAATATGAATTCAGAACGTAAAGACAACAACAACAACAATAATAATAACGGACTGACAAGAAAAATTTCTCCAAGAAATTGCTAATCAATTTAGAAATAACAGCCAAATTTCCCTCAAATCATAACAACTCTAGCTCCAAAAGACTGTCGAAACCTGACGTGATAAGACCTAACCAGCTGTATTGTTTTTTGGGAATAGTAAACAGGTCAAAGGTTATGTTAACTGTCGTTGTTGTTTTTGTTGTTGATATGGTTGCTGTTGACATTTGGTGATGTGGTGGCCGTAGTTGTAGAGGTGGTGGTGAAGGTGGTGTCGGTGGTGGTGGTAGTGGTAATGTTGAAGGTGGTGGTCGTCGTCGTCATGGAGTGTCTCGTACGTGGTGATGTTGGTGGTGTTGTTATTGGAGTTTGTAGTAACAGTGGTAGTGATGAAAGTAGTTGTGAGAGTAGTGGTGGCTGTAGTGGTGGTGGTGGTGGTGGTGGTGGTGGTGGTGATAGTAGCAGTAGTGACGGTAGTAGTGGCAGTAGTATTAGTAGTAGTAGTAGTAGTAGTAGTAGTAGTAGTAGTAGTAGTAGTAACAATGGAGGTATTGGTAGTGGTGGTGGTGGTGGTGAGGGCGTAGATCGTGGTGGTGGTGGTGGTGGTGGCGTTGGCAGCGGTGTAGATGATGGAACAATGGTGGCGGCGGCGGCGGTCGTTGTGGTTGTGGTGGTAATCGTCGTCGTCGTCGTCGTCGTCGTCGTCGTCGTCGTCGTCGTCGTAGGCTTGCTTGCGATACCGGTAAGAAGAATGATAATGGTAATGATGATGATGATGATGATGATGATGATGATGATGATGATGATGATGATGATGATGATGATGATGATGAGCAGGAGTGTGGGTGAGGGGGTGGGGTGGGATTAGTATGATGATGATTCACATTTCAAGTGTGTTTGAGTGACATATAAGGGTAAAGTATGATGACTGATAAACGCCCGGCAGTATGGTTGGTCAATGAATAGTTCCCTTTGTAATTGCGGCCAAGGTTTCGGATAACATCGACGCAAATAGCAGCAGCAGCAGCAGCAGCAGTAGTAGTGATGGTGGTAGTGGTGGTGGTTGTAGTAGTGGTGGTTGTAGTAGTAGTGGTTGTAGTAGTGGTGGTGGTGGTGGTGGTGGTGGTGGTGGTTGTAGTAGTGGTGGTGGTGGTGGTTGTAGTAGTGGTGGTGGTGGTGGTTGTAGTCGTGGTAGTGGTGGTGGTGGTGGTGATGATGGTAGTAGTGGTGGTGGTTGTAGTAGTGGTGGTGGTGGGGGTGATGGTGGTAGTGGTGGTGGTTGTAATAGTGGTGGTGGTCGTGGTGGTGGTGGGGGTGGGGGTGATGGTGGTGGTTGTAGTGGTTGTAGTAGTGGTGGTGGTGATGGTGAAGCCAACCTTAAAATCGAACTGATCGAGACCCGTTCCAACCATGACTGTCTCGTCTTTTTAACGATTACCTAGATTACTTTCTTGTGTTTTATCTTTTACTTGTTTCAGTCATTTGACTGCGGCCATCCTGGGGCACCGACTTGAAGCGTTCTTCATCGAACAAAATTTTGGGCCCAGTGCCTAGAGAAAAGATTATTATTATGAGCTAAGGGGGCGAAGTGGCAGAAATGTTACCGCACCGGGCAAAATAGCTAGCGGCATTTCGCCCATCGCTACGTTCTGAGTTCAAGTTCTGTCGAGGTTGACTTTGCTTTTATCCTTTCGAGATCGATAAAATAAGTACCGGCTGAGTACTGGAGTCGATGTATTCGACTCCTCCCCTCCCCAATGTTGATGGCCTTGTGCCAAAATTTGAAATCATCATTATTATTATGAGCTAAAGGCGGCTAACTGGCAGAAACGTTAGCACGCCGGGCGAAAACTTAGCGGTATTTCGTCTGCCGCTACGTTCTGAGTTTAAATTCCGCCGAGGTCGACTTTGCCTTTCATCCTTTCGGGGTCGATGAATTAAGTACCAGTTACGCACTGGGGTCGACATAATCAACTAGTCCCCTCCTCAAAAATCTGAGACTTTGTGCTTCCAGTAGAAAGTATTATTATCATTATCATTATTATTATTATTATTATTATTATTATTATTATTATTATTATTATTATTATGAGCTGATTACGGCGAACTAGAAGAACCGTTAACACACCGGGCAAAATGATTAGCGACATTTAGTTCACTTTCACAGTCTGAGCTCCAATTCCACGAAGGTCGACTTTGCCTTTCATCTATTCTGGGTCGATAAAATATACCAGTTGAGTACTGCGGTCAATGTATTCGACTCAGCCCCTCCCTCGAAATTTCTGGCCTTGTGCCAACATTTGAAATCGTTATTATTCTTATGAGCTCAAGGCGGTGAGCTGGCAGAAATGTTAGCACGCCGGGCGAAATGCTTAGCGGTATTTCGTCTGTCGTTATGTTCTGAGTTCAAATTCTGCCGAGGTCGACTTTGCTTTTCATCCTTTCGGGGTCGGTAAATTAAGTACCAGTTGCGCACCGGGGGTCGATCTAATCGATTGCCCCCCCCCACCTGCCCCAAAATTTCGAGCCTTGTACCTAGAGTAGAAAAGAATGCTCTAAAGGATTAATTAAACTATTAATCTTTCCCTATGTCTAAGGGATGAAAGCAAATGATAAAACTGAATACAATGATGCTGAAGTGTGTAAGTTTGTTCAGGTAAATATTGGACTTTGTAACGGTATTTAAGGTTAGATAAGTAGGCTGTGTGGCATTGCAACGTACCTATATATGCATATACATACCTACACACATGCATACGTACTTACTTACGTACACCTATATACACACGTGCGTGCGCATATATATATATATATATATATATATATATATATATATATATATATATATATACATACATATATACATATATACATATACATGTGTGTGTGTAAATATATAAGTATATATATATATATATATATATATATATATATATATATATATATATATATATGTTTGTGTGTGTGTGTGTATATAAAGGTATATATGTATATATACATATGGAAACATACATATATATTTGTATATACACATATATACACACTCAAATATATACCCACAGATGTGTATACATATATATATATACATATATATATATATATACATATATATATATATATATATATATATATATATATATATATATATATATATATATGTATGCATGTATGTATACAAACACACACACACACCTATACGCGCAAAAACACGCATGTATATATAAAGGGTTTGTGAGTTAATGGGTGGGGTGGAGAGAGTGGCAAGACAAACAGACAGATTGAAGTTAGTCGCTAAATTTCACACGATTAAAGTACTGAACGATTAGACGGAAGAAGGTAAATAAGCAAGTAAAATGGTGTGTGTGTGTGTGTGTGTGTGTGTGTACATGTATGTGATAATATATGTTCGTTTCAAGAAATGGGTGTGTGTCTTCTATGTGTTTATATGGTGTGGATGGATATATATATGTATGTATGTATGTATGTGTGTGTGTGTATATATATATATATAACAAAGAAAAGTTTGAAACAACCGAATGACGAATTGATAAACGATAAGACAATGGGCGAAAGAAACACAGAAAGAGAGAGAGAGAGAGAGAAAGGGGGGGTATGAGAGAGTAACATAAGTTAATTTCAAGGAGATAATTACATAAACAACCAAGTGAATTTAGCGATAAGGGTTCGGTTGTTTTTCAGGTAATATCCTCTCAAGTATTGCTCTCCTGCTTCAGTTTTGCTTTGTATCACAAATGTTGTCTCTTACCTTTTTTCCTCTTTGAAACACTCTAAGTCTTCCAAATATTACCTTATCTTTCTCCTCCCCACCTCCTCTCTCACTCTTTCTTTCTCTCTCTTTCCTTCTCTATCTCTTCCTCTTTCTCAAATATGTGTGTGAGAGTAACTTCTCAGGCCTCTGTTTTCGTCCTACATCAACCTCTCTTTCATCTCTCTCTCTCTCTCTCGCTCTCTCTCTCTCTCTCTCTCTCTCTCTCTCTCTCTCTCTCTCTCTATCTATCTATCTCTCTCTCATCGTAGACCAGGATGTTTGACGGCCAATTTCTTTCTCTCCTATCAGTTGTTTACTCAAACCCTCTCCATGCTCTCTCATCTGACGTCGGGACCCACTTAGAAAATAGATCGAGACAACGTTTAGCAAAAATATAGGATGAGACAAGGACTCCCAAAAACAGAACTGACTATTTAAACAAATAGATCAATAACTACACATAACACACGCCCGTGCACACACACACACACACACACACACACACATACACACACACACACACACATACACTCACACGCACGCACTCACACGCACATACGCACGCACGGACACACACACACGTACACACACACACGCAAGCCCGCACACACATACACACACACACAAACACGCACGCACACATACACGCATATAGGCACGAATACACACACGCGCCCGCTTGCATGCATACACGCACACGTACACACACGCATGCTCACACACACACACACACACACACACACACGCACATACACGCACACAGACACACACGCACACATATACACACACACACACACGCACGCATACACACACGCGCACACACACACATATGCATGCACGTACACACACACACACACACACACACACAAACTCATACATATAAATAAGCGAATGCGTGTGAGAGAGGGACTAATTATATGCATAGAAGCACGTGGTTTTGGTTTCAGTCCCACTATGGGGCACCTTGGTCTAGTGTCCGTCCCGGGCTGATCAAAACGTTATGAGTGAATTTGTGAATTTTATAGTTTTGGGTTTTGGTAGACGGGAACTGTAAGGAAGCCTGTCGTATATAAATAAGTGATTATCCAATCAAAATTTGAATTGAAGATGGTCTAACTTAACAGACAACTCTACCTCATACAATGCAGAGTAAATAAACGAAAATCTTAAAACGGTTAAATCGAAGAATATTAAAGTGAAGACCCTGAAGAAACTGCACTGGTGTTATAGTAGGGCTGCAATTGCAGCGGTTACAAATCGGTGCAGTTGAAACATGTGTAGGTCTATGCAAAGCTGTATATAGTGTATGTATATAGAAGAAGAATTGAAGGTAATGCTATGCTACTTCGCAATAATACTAATACTAATAATAATAATTATTATTATTATCATTATTATGAATATGATTTTTGAGGGTGGCGAGCTGGCAGAATTGTTAGCACGCTGGGCGAAATGCTGAGCGGTATTTCATCTGCCGCTACGTTCTGAGTTCAAATTCCGCCGAGGTCGACTTTGCCTTTTATTCTTTCGGGGTCGATGAAATAAGTACCAGTTACGCACTGCCGTCGATGCTATCGACTAGCCCCCTTCACCTAAAATTTTTTGGGATGAAGGTGGTATATTCTGCGCAACGGTTTTATGAGTGATTCGAAATACAACGTAAGGTGTACCATTGCTGGTAAAATACAATTTTTGCCTCGCTCTTTGAAAAGTAAGCAAAAGGGTCTCACTAAAGGTTTTAAATCTCCGTGGAAAGAAAACTGGTTTCAATCTGTCTGGATTCATCCCCAAAGTACTCATCTTTTGCCCACGTTTATGGTACAAGTATAACGCCGACTTTCTGGAAAGGGATGGCTTGGGTTCTTTTATTCCGTACCATGACATGTTGGGACATGCTAGCAGATGGTTCTTAAACTATTTAGCATATAGTCATAGCCAGTTAGAAAGCTCACAATAGACCCTCTTCGGTATGTGACATTGACAAGCCAAAACAATGACGAAACATCGGTGTCTGTCGCTCCGAAAAAGAGAGGTTTGGTGTGAGTTGTCTCACTTGGCTATGATTAGCTTTCCAGTGTTTTTACACCAAGGGCATTGAAAATATATTCTCCTACGACTAAAAAAACGCAGCCACCTGACAAACTAACAACACTCACACTTTGTGTATGTGTGTTCGACTTTGTTTATATACCTCGACCTGCTTCTAATTCATATTTGAATTTTTTTCCGTGGCATGACATGTTGGGACATGCTAGCAGTTAGTTCTTCAACCATTTAGCATATAGTCATAGCCAGGTAGACAGCTCACAGCAGACCCTCTTCAGTAAGTGACTTTGACAAGTCAAAACAATGACGAAACCTCGATATTTGTCACTCCCCCAAAAATATGGGATTCGATAAGATTTTTCTCACTTGGCTATGACTTGCTTTCGGGTGTTTTTACAACGGCATTGATAATATGTTCTCTTAAGTCTAAAAACCGCAACCGCTCGACAAACTAACAACACACGCACCTCATGTATGTATGCCTGACTTTGTTTACACACACACACACACATATATATATATATATATAATATATAGTTTTAGGGAAAATAACCAATTTTCAAGAACTCATCGATGAAAATCCACTATCACATATAGAAAAATTAATAATTAAAAGCACATTATATTATATTATATTATATTATATTATATATTATATTTATCTTATGATATTTACTTTACTTTATATTATACTCATTTATCGTGCTTTTAATTATTAATTTTTCTATATGTGATAGTGGATTTTCATCGATGAGTTCTTGAAAATTGGTTATTTTCCCTAAAACTATATATTTTATATATACTTTATCTATAAGGCTCAATTTAATTTTAATTTTTTATAAATTGATTTTAATTGAGTTTTTTACCTGTAATTTTGGATTTTGTCCCTAATATTATTATATATATATATATATATATATATATATATATATATATATATATATATATATATATATATATATATATATACGACGGTCTTCTTTCAATTTCCGTCTACCAAATCCACTCACAAGGCTTTGGTCGGCCCGAGGCTATAGTAGAAGACACTTTCCCAATGTGTCACGCAGTGGGACTGAACCAAGAACCATATGGTTAGGAAGTAGGCTTCTTACTACACAGTCACGCCTGCATCTTATCTCATTTAATTATTTAAGTAAATTTAAGGTTATTTGAATCAAAGGTTCCAGAAAATCGTTGATGTTGCTGTATATACAAATTGAGATACAGCTAATCAGATCTGTCGAAGTGGCATAATAGTGCATTCACTGAAAAATTGCTTTATTAATTACTTAACTAATTAATTGAGTAAATATAGTCCATTACACATCGTTATTTTTTCTTTTTCTCTTAGAAGAAATATGTATAGAAATATGTATTTCAAATATATATAGAACAGATTTTCACGTTAAGCATTTTAAGGGCCATTAGTGATATAAGATAATTCGGTGCACCACTTTCTTCATTTCTACAGTGAAACTAAATTTGTGTATTTATAAAATTATAAATGTTTTCCTTACATTTTAATTCAAATTATTCATGAAACGCTCCGGCAAGCAACAGTAATTTATTAATCACATTATCGGCGTATGCATTATTGTGCACTTTAGACTGATAAATTTAGCTGTGTTCGAATCTGTATACACCATAACTATTTATAAACTGTTAACCTGTCTGTGGACACAAAGTGTATATTCTGTCTCTGATGAAATCTAAGAAGGTTAGAAACGGATCATATCGATCTCACTTTTTACTAGTCACAAAGCCCTAAATTACTTATTGTGCAATCACTATATTTAGTTTTTATAGCGAGACCAGAACTATGTTTAAAAAAAGATTTATACTATACACATCAGCTATATGACCTTTAGTGTCTCTACAGTAGTGGTGATAAAGGAATAACTAAATAATTATTGAAGACTATACACTTAGCGGCGAAAAGGAACAGAATTGTTTTACGATTAAGTAATTTAAATATACGATCTGCATGTAAAAAAGTTGGGTATTATCGTGACTACATATTTGATGTACCGCTATTTAGAAATGAAAATGTTGATTCGTTGCTCAAGTCAGAATAAGACTGAAACATGTCTAGAGTTGTCTCCCATACTTGTTTGAGTGTCTTACTTAACATGAGTCATTGACTAATATCATTTTTGCTTTCGCTTTACGATGTATTTACTTGTATTTAACTTTTCATTTATGTAGATATGAAATATATTGATTTCTAACTTATGTTGAAATAGAAACCGGTCGGCGGAATACATTGCCATAAGCAGTTCATTTATTCTACAATACTTGTCCAGATGACATGTTTGATATTTAAAAGGAACAAAATCTTGTTTCCTAAAATGAAGTGTGTCGTTCATACTTTTCTTGTTGACGTCATTATGACGGACCAAAATCGAGTAGCGCATCCAATTTGTTGGAAAAGCAACTCCCCACGTTCATGCAATTCACTACTTTTAGACACTAGTCTGTTTCAATTTATCATTTTCAAAATGTAACATATCACATTCATCAGTAACTCCCTTTCAGACGTAGGAAACAAAAATATATTTGTAGCCTCGGATCTGTAGATCTTTAGTTATCAATACAGTAACCTTGAGGAGATTTTATGAGTGTCGCTGTCGGCCGCGTCAGTGAAGTGTTTCATTATTGTGATCAGAACGCATACAAGATGCTTTTTCCCTGTTATCTCGTACCACCCAGCTGTAAATAGACTCTACTGGAATGTACAGCCCAAAGTTGTAGGCAGCGAATGAAATATAAGACAAGCTAACAAATGATTCCATGTCTTTTTTGTGCTGGCGGAATCTGCAGAAAACTATTGAAATGCAAAACTCACAATGTGAATTCCAGTTTTACTATTGTAAGCAACACCTGATTGCAAGTACTCTGTAATTACTGGTATATTACAGTTCATCTGTTATAACCTGTCCACTTCCAGACCAACATTATTGATGTGAGTATTTTTCACAAATATGAAATGATCCATTACGATCACAAAGACATCTTTACAAAAACAAAACAAAAAACCTTCATATAAGTTCTCGATACTAACGTTGATTTGTCCCCGTAGTATATGACTGACATTGGAGAGACTAATGATCGATTGAATAAACGTATGAACATGTCAAGTATATACTTTATCAGGTCCGAAAAGTAAAAGTAATATGCAAATTCGAATCAGATAGCTTTAAATTCAAAGCTCCATTAAGTTCAGTTCTGTACCGTTTTTGCAGCCCAGTAATCTTTACAATTTATTATTGCAGTCTCTGACAGTTACCGCCATAGCAGAGAAGAAAAAGCGACAGCCTGTTGCTAATATTCCCTTCTATCAAGTACGATTTGATAAAAGTGTTTGGAGAGATCCACACATACTGTTCAACACTACAGTTTCTTCCACATTAGTGAAAGCTTAAGGTTTAGGAACATGTGCGTAGTCAATGTAACCGAAATCATACCTCTCTGGTAGGCAGCTTATTGACCTCTGAAGCATGCAATGGGGAATTAATTCTGATTAGATTTGAAATCAAAACAAATGTATTGATACAAATATAAAGAAATCAGGGAGGTTACATAATATAAATACACTTGCTTCTCATGTTTCGCTGAAAAATCCTGAACAGATTAATAAATGCTTGGTGGGGGGGGGAGGGACATGACCAACAATTTTTGGTAGAAAAGGAACACTTGACTACCTAAACATCAATACATAAATTGTACTTTATCTTATCCACGCCAAAAATAGGAAAGACAAAGCTGATCTTGGCGGAATTTGAACTCAGAAGAGCCGGAATAAAATACCTCATGGCATTTTATCGACACTCTAACAATTCTACTCGACCACTAATGATGCTAACGTCTAGTTATGTATGTATGGGATCGACAAGCTGTACACCATTGCTAAAGGTAATACATGGACTAGGTATCCTGTTACTTCAGCCACCAAACATGAAGATATGAAACAAAAAAAATGTAAGACTGAGAGAGAATTGCTCATAGATAATTTTGCCCAACAGAGAGTTGACACAAGATCACAAGATCCGTTTCTTCCACAAAATTAATAATGATAATAATTTCTAAGATAGTTATAGGACAAGAAATTTTAGCTGGAGTTAGTACTTCTCTAGTACGTTTTTCAAATGGAAATTACTCCCGGTCTGGTACATAATTTATCAACCATAAAGGGACTAGTAGCAAAGTTAATCTTGGTGGAGTTTAAAGTCTGGATGGAAATTGGTTTAAGGGGACAGCAGAAAGAAATTAATCTGTTTCTTTACCATATCTACTAACGCAATTAACACAGCAGGAGTGGCTGTGTGGTAAGTAGCTTGCTTACCAACCATATGGTTCCGGGTTCATTCCCACTGCGTGGCACCTTCGGCAGGTGTCTTCTACTATAGCCTCGAGCCGACCAAAGCCTTGTGAGTGGATTTGGCAGACGGAAACTGAAAGAATCCCGTCGTATATATGCATATATATGTATATATGTATGTGTGTATATGTTTGTGCGTCTGTGTTTGTCCCCCCAACATCGCTTGACAACCGATGGTGGTGTGTTTACGTCCCCGTAAATTAGCGGTTCGGCAAAAGAGACCGATAGAATAAGTACTAGGCTTACAAAAAATAAGTCTTGGGGTCGATTTGCTCGACTAAAGGTGGTGCTCCAGCATGGCCGCAGTCAAATGACTGAAACAAGTAAAAGAGCAAAGAGTAAAGAGTAACAGAGAAATAATAAAAAAAAAGAAATAATAATAAATAAAAAAACAAGAACCCGAAAGTTGAAGGATCTTTAAACAAATAAATGGGTTATATCTTAGTTGAGTGAATAGGGTACAAGAGTTATATTCATTTTGGGAGTCGAATAGTGCAAATCAATTTAGAAGACAGGGAACCTTATAGTAAGAGTCAGAAGTGTAAAGCTGTTTGTTGACAGATCTTGTACAAGGCACTCAAGATGAAGACCAAACTATGCATTCGTTGTTGCCATTTTCTTGAAGCTTTTCTCTTTATATATATATGTAGTTACAAATTGAAATTTAAGAAAGTGAAAATAAACAAGTCAAACAATTACAAAAATAAGAACAACGTTATCGTATTTTATTTTCAACAACGGTGATGTAAATTTACATATCCGAATGGCAGCAATACAAAATGGTAATCTGGGAGATCATATGCTTTCTCCACTACACTCATTTATATATACATATCTATGTATCTCGGTATATATATCTATGTATATGCGTGTGTGTATGTGTGAGTGCGCGCGGGGTGTGCTGAAAACTTCCTGGCTTTAATGGTATCACGAAAGTCTTGGTTGAAGGCCCAACCTTCCGAGTTCTATTAATGGGCTTAGAAAAACTGAAGAACTGCTGCAATAAGTGTGTGATTCTGAGAAGGGAATATGTTGAATAATATCATAATTAACAGACCCTCCTGTATTTTCTTTTACCAACAGCCAGGAACTTTTCAGTATCCCCTCCTAAATATCGCAAGGCATTTTGCTCTGTTCTCAACGAATTCTGCCATTCTTTGCTTTTCGGCGAGGTTATGCGCTGAACTAAGGTGTCGAACTTCCATAATTGTTGGCACGTCGGACAAAATTCTTAACAGTATTTCTTCCGGCTCTTTAAGTACTTATTTCAAATCCTACCGGAGTCAAGTTTGCCTTTCATTTCTTCTAGGCCCATTAGATAGAGTATCAGTTAAATACTGGGGTCAATGTAATCAACTTGCTCCCTCCCCTCAAGAATTGCTGACATTGAACTCTGCCACGGAGCGGCGTCCTATTTAGCGGCATGTTGTGATTTCAGTAACTTATACTCGATGGAAACTGGATGACCAGCATTACAAGCCCTAGGGCTCGAGAAAAATAATATACAGGGTGTCCACAAGGTCTGGGTACATGGAGTAAATAAAATCATAACATAAACAATTAAATATAAGAAATAATAATTTCTTAAAGTATGTGTTAATCCCCATGTACCCAGACTTTGTGGACACCCTGTATAGTGATCTAATATACGATAATTTATTAATGAGATAATCTTTGTTGGTATTATGTTCTGTGATCCTGTATTCTGTTTGCAATTACAGTAGATATTAAAACCAAAAAAAAAAAAAAATTGATATGCTTCATGAACGTCAATTCAAAATATGACACTAATTGAGTATCAAGTTCAGAAAATAATGAATTTTAAAGACCAGTTCACTTGATTTATTGATTTCAAGTGAGGAAAATAATGAGATGATCTTGTTGAAAATTGAACTTAGGATATATAGATAGCCATCTTACACACCTGGACTAATTGAATTCATTGTTTTACACGCTTAGACATTTTCATTGTCCTCGTAAGTTGTATTAATAGCTGTGTGACATTTATGATAGTCTCAGGTAAGTGTAAATACTGGGACAATGTCAGACTACGAGATAAGAAGACAATATTATCAGAAATCAGAAGCTGGAGTTTAGACCATACTCTAATGAAAACAATTATAAACACAATTGTTAATTATATTTTTTCAAATGTTTTTATTTTCGTAATTATTATTCTGGGGTGATGGTCATAGAACTGAAAATAGCATTCAAATTCTTAGTGCTTGTATCATAGTTCAAACCAAGTGGAAAACCCAAGCTCAACCCTTTTAGAGGCACCTCAAGTTATAGTATGTTACAAATTATATTTGGTAGTTTTGTCGATGCAAACGATCAATAGTTTCTTCAGATTATTCCCTCATCCTAAGAGAACACAGGACGATTTTATAGAATTTCTTATCATGCAAACCCATTCCAGTTCGTGTCACCACATTTAAGATAAGGCGGGTTTAATTGTTTAAAGTATAAGGTTGTCGACTTTGAGGATAACACTGTCTTGATGACATCATGGTACGAATCGTCAAAACCTTTAACAGAGGTTTGCTTCTTTGTTGCATGTGTATATGTGTGTGCTCTATAACCGATGCATCACGAATGCGAATCTGGAGCTATGAATTACAAGTAACAACAATGTATATCTGAATTCGTATTTGAATACTTATTTACATATTCTTCGATGTTTCTATATTTACATTCAAAATATAAACAAGCTAATTTTCTCACATGTAAGACTAAAATACATAATTTGAATGGTCGAATGAGAGTGAGGTACTTTGCTGTAATGGTATCACGATAGTCCAGGTTACAGTCGATACGTGATTCGAGTTCGCTAGTGGCTTTCTACCTCGTTTTCGTCCAATGAATCTTTTAACCTTAGGTCTTATGAGCTACTAATTATAGCTGGACTCTCATTTGCGATCTCTTGTTAACATAAAACTCATTGGATCTAGTTCAAAACGGGGGCGCCAGTATTTTCTTAACGAAACACTTTGAAACTTGGGACACTGGTAGAATGTGTCATATAAAACATCTTTTTCTCTTAGTCTTCTTAAGAAAAATTATTATATTGCAACTTATTTCATGTTAAAGTTGTCGTATTTCTGTAATTTCAACCAATGACTGACGTCCATTCAACCGAATACATTAAGTGCTGACTACGTAAACAAACGATTCTCAAACGATTCTGGCGGTGATAAAATTATTATTTCCTTGTTAAAAAATGGCTGAAGCATATTGGCAGTAGCTAATAAACCTTTCTATTATAGGCACAAGGCCTGGTTTTGAGGGAAGGGTTAGGGTTAGGGTTAGGGTTAGGGTTAGGGTTAGGGCAAATGTTGTACACATACAGTTCAGGCAGATGTTAACGAAATTATATTAAAAATAAAACGAAGGAAAACGAACACACGTGTGTTGCCTCTCTGCAAAATGTCAGAAGTAATGGAGATTAAATACGCTTTACACCGCTTAAACTGCCAAAGGAGTAACTGTAAACAGCTGAATACTTGTCAGTGATTGGTTGAAATTATCGAAATAAGACAATTTTTTACATGAAATAACTTCGAATACAAAAATTTTTTTGTGTTCTATAACACAAAATAGATAAGTATACGAAGTTTGAAAGTCTTTCGGTACCAAAAAGACTACATAAAACATAAATGAAAACTGGTGCCCCCGTTTTGAACTAGATCCAACTTATTTATATATTTCTCGAAGTTTTCATATTTACTTCCAAATGTAAACAATTGTGAGTGTTTATATTTCTATATTAAATATCAATGGCTCAGTGGTTTGAGCGTCAGCCTCACAATCATGAGGTAGTGAGTTCGATTCCTGGATTGGGCTGTGTATTACGTTCTTGAGTAAGACACTTTATTTTACGTTGCTCCAGTTCACTCAGTGCCAAGCTGTATCGGCCTTTGCCTTTCCTTTCGATAACATCGGTGGTGTGAAGAGGGGAGGCTGGTATGATTGGGCGAGTGCTGGTCTTCCATAAACAACCTTGTCTGGACCTGTGCCTTGGAGGGAACCTTTCTAAGTGCAATCTCATGGTCGTTCATGACCGAAGAGGGTCTTTACACTGTTACCCTTTATCAATGTAAACCTAAATGATGCATACAAATTACAGTCAAAAACCAAATAACTCATTGCAATTTGAACCTATTCCTCCTATATGATGCCATAGCGTCTTGACAGCCATGTTGTGTAAAGTGACTGGTTACATAACTTGAATTTTAAAAAAGCTATGATAGCATTTTTACATCTCTCTACGTATTAATTGACCATTACTTTATTTTAGCGACCTAAGAAGTATCAAATTCAAAGAAGATATTTACAAGATTTAAATTTAGGTTATAAATAACCTGAGAAAATATCGAAAGGCATTTTTTTCTGACACTCAAATG
>NC_142931.1:126329334-126334334 GCF_046866305.1 Octopus bimaculoides
ACCAGGAGCCTGCTCTCCGCTGACATATCTCTCAGGACCACTGAGGCATGCAAGCCCTCCCATAGAAAGGACTGTACTTTGTGGCGGTTACAGTAGCAGCATTAATATTACTTAACGGGGTTGCTTACCTACAGCTTGATGAGTTGTTTCTTACTATAATACTTACACACTTTAGTTGACTTGAATGACTGCAGATTTTCGTCACATACTTAGTAAATTGCATCATCCTTCAAGTAAAAAAATATATTTGCAGCATGAAAACTGTAACACCCAATGGTTCCTAGATAATCAAAAAGGAGAAAGGAAGAATTGTAAAACTGTTATATTTATTATTTGTGTTATTTACATTATTTACATTTGACGGATATTTGTCCTCATCTTGTTTGTTGTTAACACAACGTTTCGGCTGATATACCCTCCAGCCTTCGTCAGGTGTCTTGGGGAAATTTCGAACCTGGGTTCTCATTCCTAACGATGTTACTATTATTATATTATTATTATTATTAATCAGGACGCTGTCGTGAATCGAACTCGGAATCTTGGGCTCATAAATCTATTATTTTTCTATCCTTCCTCAATACCGGTTCCCATATGCTATTCATATCTGCACTCGGTCTGCTTAGGAGGTTGTTGTGTCCTAGCATATGTGCTGCTTCTTTTAGTTTTCGTATTTTCCAGTGTTGTTCCCTGTCTATTATTTTAACTTCATCCCGCAGGGGGATGTGGTCTCCATTTTGCCATACATGATCAGCTATACCCGATTTATCAATATCTCCTCGTGTCACAGCTTTGCGATGTTCTTCTACCCTTATTTTGAGGGGGCGTCATGTTTCGCCTTTGTATAACCTACCACAGCTGCATGGGATGGAGTACACGCAGTTTTTGGTCATATTCTCTTCTGTTGATGGTTTTACCCGAAGGAGATATTTGCGAAGTGTTGTATTGCTCTTGAATACTGCCCTGATGTCATATGGGCCGCATATCTTTTGTATCTGACGAAGGCTGGAGGGTATATCAGCCGAAACGTTGTGTTAACAACAAACAAGATGAGGACAAATATCCGTCAAATGTAAATAATGTAAATAATTCCTCATCTCTTAAATATAGAACTGTATTATTATTTGTGGTTTTCATAAACATGATACAAATGTATTATTCGATATATTGTCGCTATCTTTTATTGGCAATGTTTATCTCTCAAATGATTAAAACCATTCCCCACAAAATCAATCGTACATAGGAAGATCTAGATATTCTAGTTCTTTGGTCCAAGATAAATTACGTATGCTTTGTATGTTACTGTCAATTTGAAGCTTTCTGGCTTCATAATTATGCATGGACTTCTGCTTATATGCATAACAACATGTTATGATAGAATTGGGAAAATTCGCTGAGTTGTATTCTTGTTCATTAGCCATGGAATATTTTTGGAGAAGCTTTCCAGCTCAAATGTTGTTAATTGTTTCATATATGTAGACATGATCCATTGAACCACTTCAAACCTTGGTAATTAGTAGATGTTATCGAAAGGTTATGATGCAACATTCAAAGGCTGTTTTGATTCACATTAAGGCTGTCATATTGCTTTTGCTTAAAACAGGAGAGGTCATTGTTAACATTGGCTTCAAGTTTTGGCACAAGGCCAGCAACTTCTAGGGAGTGGGTAAGTCAATTACATAGACCCCAGTGCTCAACTGGTACTTACTTTATTGACCCCGAAAGGATAAAAGGCAAAGTCAACCTGGGCGGAATTTGAACTCAGGGCGTAAAGACGGATGAAATGACACTATGCATTTTGTCCGGCGTGCTAACGATTCAGCCAGTTCGCCGCCCTAAGGTCATAGTTAATACTGGTTTCAAATTTTGGCACATGGTCAGCAAAGACGACGGTGGCGGTAAGTCGGGTTCATTCACCAGTGCTCAACGGGTACTTATTTTATCGATCCCGATATGACGAAACGGAAGGTCGACCTCGGTGGAATTTGAACTCAGATCATAGTTAATATTGATATGAAGATTTCTGGTGTGGGTTAAGCGTTCTTGAGTTTTAACATAAATAGTCTGAATCTTTTTTACCGTCTCTTCGAGTTCCTCAAATGTTGATAGGGTATGCATTCACTGTACACACACACACACACACACACACACACACACACACACACACACACACACACACACACACACACACACACACACACAAGCACACACACATGGTACTTCGAGGCGACGAATTGTCAGAGTCATCTTATAGATGGATGGGATTATCCACGATTATGTGCGATCAGAATTCAAGTCTCGACAGAGCCAGCTTTGCCTTTCATTCGGTGATAATGATAAACTGCAGTGGATCAGCGAAAGTGTTAGGCTGTCGGGTACAATGCCTTTTGCTGTCTATTACGATGGTTTATATTCTGAAGGTAATATCCGCCATAACACTAATACTTCGAATATACTGGCATACACAGACAATTACCAGACTTCCTCGAGAAATATTGCACACGATTGGACATACATGTGAGGATGTATAGGTACCCATGATTGATTGTGGCCATAAAAAATTACGTTATGAGTGTGTATATATATATATATCCACAAAGAAACACGCTAATAGCTTAGGAGTATAATTTAAGATTTCTTGGTTTTCTGTGAATCGATTTTAATAAAACTTTTACCACCTGGTTTGCACACTATGGCAACAGCATTGTTATGTTTTAATTATTCTGTGTAACGTCCTTTCGCTTTTTTTATTTCAGATTATTCAGTTTTTGGGTGAATCATGCTAATAGCGTCTCTCCTCTCCAAGAACAATGGGACATGAAAAAGGCCTTAACGATGAAGAAAAGTCTGTCATCAACAAGAAAACTGCTAAAGGCACTTCTCCATGTCATGGAGAAGTTAGGTCGCCGTGTGGACACGGTTATACGATTCCTCAAGGACCCTTTGCCAAGAAAGAAACGATTCGACTGTGGGACCTCCAAGAATGTGACAGCTAGGGAATGAAGAATAATTGGCCCCAAGTTACGAGAGAAACCTGGACAAACAAGTAAATCCATTCCATTTTCACTGCCTCCAGACTTCCTTATATACCGAAAACCACCAGAAATCACATCCTCGGAACTATGGCTCCCGTACGAGAACCCTTGATACTGCCTCCTTAACGCCTCGTCACAGGAGTTTGAGGCTTCAATGGCCCCAAAAGTACATGACGTTAAACATGAGTTGTGTTCTGTTCCCGGACGAAACCAAGGTGAACCTTGACGGACTTGACGGTTGGGCAAATGCTTGGGTCTATTTTGGAGATGAGCGTCACCAACGTTTACGACGTCAACAACAGAGTGGAGGAGTCATGTTGTGAGCTGGTATCATTGGGAAAAGACTTGTTGGCCCAGACAGGGTTCCTGAAGGGGTTAAAGGGACCGCAGCCGCCTACAGCAATCTACTGCAGGAAGTCTTGGATCCTTGCCTAGATGACATACCACTGTCATTTCTAAAGAATCTGTTATTCATGCATGACAACGCTCTCCGACCCCCAACATTACTAGGATCTTATGGCATAAAAGGTGAAAGGTTTATGGTATGGCCGCCAGCATCTCCGGATCTCAACCGTATAGGAAATCTTTGGTCCATTATTAAACAAGATGTTTATGCCGATGGACGCCAATTTACGTCGAAAGATGTTTTATGGGCGACCATCAAATCTGCAGCAGAGGCAGTCCAGCCTGCTATTATTATGAAATTGACAGATTCTATAACTAATAGGGTTTTCGAAGTTATCGTCGAAATGGGTCCCATGTGGCTAAATAATTCATTCCGTCAATAAATGTTATAATATTGCTATGATTTTCTGTTAAATATATAATTACTGCATGATTAATATGTATCATTACCCTTCAATTTCTGGAAAAAATGTCTAGATGGGCTATTTTCATTCAAATGCTATTAGCGTGGTTCACCCAAAAACTGAAGAATCTGAAATAAAAAAGAAAGGACGTTACACAGAATAATGAAAACATAACAATGTAAGCCAGCTGGGAAAAGTTTTATCAAAATCAATTCACAGAAAACCGAGAAATCCTAAATTTCACTCCTAAGCTATTAGCGTGGTTCCGTACATATATATATATATATATATATATATATATATATATATATATATATATATATATATATATATATCTGTATGCATACATACATAATTATGTGTATATATATATATATATGTATGTACATATATAGAAAAGTGTATGCTTATATATATATATATATATATATATATATATATAATATATATATGATTCTGAGTGTTTGTGTGTGTGTGTGTGTGTGTGTGTGTGTGTGTGTGTGTGTGTTCAGTGCAACTATTTAGTAACTAGCTTGGACATGCACCAAGTTGAACTCTGCAAAACAAACAAAACTTTCAGGTCTACAAGATTCTTTTACAATTGCGAATGAGCAAAACATAGACTAATCTAAACAAATAAACTTGTGCGCGCTGAACCCCACCAACCCGGCCACAACACACACACATACATACACACACACACACACACACACACACGCGTAAAAACAGTCACACACATATATATATATGTATATATGCGTATGTAGGAATGTATGTGTGAGAGTGCGTGGCTCAGTGGTTAGGCTGCTGCACTTGCGACCGGGCGTTGCGTTGTACTCTTGAGCAAAACACTTCATTTCACATTGTTGTTGTCCAATCACGTTCAGGAGGAATGTTGCCATATCGATTAGTTATGCACTATAGAAACCGGTTATGAGTTCTAGTACTCGAGAGATCACTTGATTTACATTCATGTATGTAAATGTATATACAAAACCATACATACCTCAGATTTTCTATGCATCCAAATTTTGGGTAATGAAAATTATTTTGGTCCTCGCCCTTACGATTTTTGTGTGGAACTTCCTTTAACGAATACGGATTGTGAACTTATTTCCATTATACTTTCAACTGAAAAGGAAAAAAACTTCCTAAGTTC
>NC_142931.1:126346834-126369334 GCF_046866305.1 Octopus bimaculoides
CCATCCCCAAGTACAACAATATATATATATATATATATATGTATACATATATATATGTTGAGATTGATACATATAAACACTTGCAGAAAATTAGAGAGAAAGACAGATAGATAGTCAAAGGCAGGCAGATAGACAGGCAGACATACAGGCATACATGCAAACATTCAGACAGACAGACAGACAGACAGACAGACAGAAAGTCAAATAGGCAGGCTTACAGACTGACTGACAATGCCACATATCTACCTGTCTCTATCTATCTATCTATCTATCGATATGTATGTATGTATGTGCGCATGTATGTATATATATATATATATATATATATATATATATATATACATGCGCACATGCATGCATACATACATATATACATACATACACACATACACGCTTGCAGACAGGCAGATAGATAGATAGATAGATAGATAGATGGATGGATGGATATTTCTGCCAGCGGATAATATAAACACCGTCTAGTTTCCCAGAAATTATACTGTAATATGTTGCCAGTACGAGTGGAATTCCATCAGTGGTCACAAAATACACACATACACAGGCCTATATATTTTATGCACCCAATTAGAGCACATTGCTAGCAGTTTCAGTGGATTATGATAAACACGAATGGCTTCATCTCTAATACATGTATATAATCAGTATCTCGTGTGGAATTAAGTTTCGGTAGATCTAGAGAGAAGATAAAATATCTTTATTAGTTAGGTCGAGGCCGAAGCCGTACACTGCTTGCTAGTTCACACATACATACGCACAAGCAATTATTCATTCAAACACACACACACACACACACACACACACACACACACACACTCTCTCTCTCATTAAATATTAACCCATTAAAAAAGGAACTGAAAAGAAAAGGACTATACACACGCACATACACACATACATGCTTATATTCATCCACACATACATACAAACATACATACATACATCATACACGTGATGGCTGGCTCCTCGTTATCGAGTATGGCCATTGCACGAGGCTTAACTGTTAACGGTGCTGTGATCGAATGTGACTTTTTAGCCCAGCTAAAGATCTACAAAGTCTTGGACAGAATCGGCATCTAAAACCTTTACTGGCAATAACCGGCTGTAATTGTAATTGGGCTTCATGTACCTTTGCATGTTGTTTAAGTCCTCCCGCCGAATCACACTCCCTTCCACATGCCCGACAGATATGATTAGTATGGTGTGTAGCACCACCACCAGCGGCCTGGTAGTCAATCATCGGTCTCGCTTTATGACTACGAAGATGACACATGAGTCCAGCTTTACTGAGGGAGGGTCTTGCACAGACACTGCATGTCATCGTCATAGGAAGACCCTTACTGTCTGGAAGTGCAACAGCGATGCCCTTCCTGACATCCCTCCTTACTTTCTCATGCGCAACTCGAGATTTCTCAGAAGTAGCTGTCCCTTCATGCACAATCCTTCTCCACCTGCTACGGTCAATAGCTATGCCCCACCCCCATGTGTCAGGAGAGACGCTAGCATCTTTCAAGGAAGCCATCAGCAAGTCTTTATACCTCCTTTAGCTAGCTCTCTATAAAAGAGTTGTTTTAGCACCCTTGATACTCTCATCCTGACCAGATGACCACTCCATTTGAGCCTTTGCCTCGACACAATAGCTTCTATACTTTCACACCGAGAGCCTTCCAATATCTCAAGATCGCTGATGCGGTCTTCCCAATTAATGCCATAGATCCGTCTGAGACACATCTGATGGAAACGTTTCAGCTGTTTAAGGTGATATCGATATGTGACCCAGGTCTCGCAAACATAAAGAAGAGAAGAGAGCACACACGTCTTGTATCCTTTTATCTTTGTCTTCCTGCATATGTCTCGCCGACTCCTCAGGTGCCTTGTTAGCTTTCCGAAAGCATCGCTTGCTTTCCTAATTCTGTATCCAAATTGCAATATCTATTAACAGTGCTTCCATGGTAGACAAACTGATCAACCATACCAAGTCGTTAGCCATACACATAGATATTTGGTTCACTATACTGCTTACCAGGGGCAGGTTGATATATGACAACAGTTTTCTTGAGACTGACTGTCAATCCTACGGCAGTGCAAGCATCAGAGAATGCATACAAAATGTGTTGCATGTCAATCTCTGTGTGCGCTACTAGATCACAATCATTTCCATACAAAAGGTCTCTTATGATAGAGGTAAATACCTTTGTTTTTGCAGCGAAGCGCCTGATATTAAATATGCTGCTGGAGGTTCGATTATGGATGTAAACACCATATCTGTAATTTCTGGACGCAATACAGAAAACCATCGCAAAATATATGGCAAATAGGGTTGGTGCTAGAATATCCCCGTTTCACTCCATTTTTTATTGTGATGGGCTCCGACATTTTACCTCTGACATTTACTTTACCTTCATGAAAAGACCGAACCAAAGCAATGGCACTTTTCAGGACAACCAAGTGTATGCAGGACTTCCCACAGTACATTTCATCGCTTTGAGACCGCGACATGTTCACAGAATTTTGTCAGTGAACAGGTCGCGGTTTCAAAGCGATGAAAATATTTTGACAAATTAAATTTAAATGTTGAAGTGAATCTAACGGCTTTTGTGTGCTATTTTAAATGGCTTATAAACACCTTCCACGCTGCAATTGTTATATATATATATTTACTTATTTATATTTCGTTTTTGGATTTGGTTTGCAAGATTTTTTATTTGAGTTCGTGTGTTTAAGCATATTCTGTTGTGTTTGGGGAGAATCATTCTCTTTTGGTACCTTATAATTTAACACACTCACCGGTAACATTTCCACTTATTTATTTTTTATTTTTTTTATTTTTTTATTCTTTAATTATTTTTTTATTTATTAATTTTTTTTTTTACCGGTGAGTGTGTTAAATTATAAGGCACCAAAAGAGAATGGCTCTCTCCAGACACAACAGAATATTTATTTATATATATACATATACATAAAAATACATACACATTATATATATATATATATTTATATATATACACGTAGAGAAACATGAGTACATACATCTAGGATCTATTTTAAAACGGGGGCCACATTTTTCATTAATGTTTTACGTAGTGTTTTTGGTACGGAAAGACTTTCAAACTTCGTATACTTATCTATTTTGTGTTATAGAACAGAAAAATATTTTTGTATTCGAATTTATTTCATGTAAAAAATTGTCTTATTTCGATCATTTCAACCAATCACTGACAAGTATTCAGTTGTTTATATTTACTCCTTTGGCTGATTAAGCGATGTAAAGCGTATTTAATCTCCATACCTTCGTTTTATTTGCTTTTTTTCATTTTAAATTTGCTTTAACCCTAACCCTAACCCTACGGTTAGGGTTAGAGTTAGGGTTAGGGTTAATTTTTTCAGAATCGTTTGTTTATGTAGTTGGCACTTAATGTATATCGGCTGAATGGACGTCAGTGATTGGTTGAAATTACAGAAATACGACAACTTTAACATGGAATAACTTATGGATTTCTTTTTTTTTTAAGAAGACTAAGAGAAAAAGATGTTTTATATGACACATTCTACCAGTGTTCCAAGTTTCAAAGTGTTTCGTTAATGAAAAATGTGGCCCCCGTTTTAAAAAAGATCTTACATCTATATACATTTATGCAAGCATGATTTAAAATTAGCAAGATTTAATACAGCTATTTGCTGTTCAAACTTACGATTCAAAGCGTGTCAATGGAAATAATTATCACATCTTTGTTTTAATATTCAAATGTATGAGAAGGCGGCGATCTGGCAGAAACGGTTAGCACGCCAGGTGAAATGTTTAGCGGTATTTCGGTTGTCTTTACGTTGTGAGTTCAAATTCCGCCGAGGTCAACTTTACTCTTCGGGGTCGATGAATTAAATGCCAGTTGCATACTGAGGTCGATCTAATTGACTGGTCCCTTCCCACCAAAATTTCAGGCGTTGTTCTTAGAGTAGAAACGAATGTTATATCATTACATTTTGTGTATTGTGTCCGTTCTTCCCGTCCCACCTTTTTCTTTTTTTTTTTTTTCACGAATGTGGGACACTAAAGTATGATTTGAAGGAGATTTGCTTTTATTTCAAGCAGATCGGGCGACAACTTTGAGCTTTCCTTGCTTGTGAAACACGGAAATATTAATTTATTGACATCCGGTTTCGAAGCCCAGTTTCTGACCAGCTCAAGTTACTCTTCATGCCTCCTGTCACCAAGGTCGATAAATATCTAATTATCTGTAGATCTAAGTGGTTAAAGTAACAGCTTTAGTTATTGTTTATCTCCCTTGAAAATTGTTAGGTTCTGTGTGCAAATAGAATATGTTTATCTTTTAATGTACAAGCCTCAATAATCCTAGCTATTATTCTAGTAATAATGATTTCGTTGTATCATGTGAGGCTTATTATGCCAATAGTGGTTTCAAATTTAGATATAAGGCCAGCAAATTCAGGTGAGGGAGAAAGCCAATTGCATCGACCCTAGCGTCCAACTGGTACTTATTTTATCGACCCAGAAAGGATAAAAGGCAAAGTCGACCTGGGCGGAATTTGAACTCAGACCGTAAGTTTGGTTAATCGTTTGGTCAATCGATCAACCAAGTTTGTCGAAGTCCTCTCGTCGCCATCCACGACCTCAGCAATGACTTCATCATAGACAGATCTGAAACAGACCTGGAGTACAGAAGGCATGTTATTGATGAGGTTATTGACAAATCTAGCTGACTGATTGATTGATTGATTGGGCGCTTCATTAAAGATTCGATTGGTTAATTGGGTAGATGGTTTAGAATTTGACTACTTATAATTGACTCAAATTTTACCAAAAGGCCAGTAGTTTTTGAAGAGGGATTAAGTCAATTAAATCGACCCAGGTGATCTACTGGTACGTATTTTGACGATCTCGAGAGGAATGAAGGTAGAGTAGAAATCTGCGAGATTTGAACTTGGGACGTAAAGAGCCGGAGAAAATACCGCCAAAAATGTTACCCGATTCTGCCAGGTTGCTGCCCTAAATTGACTAATAGTAATAAAAGAAGTGAAATAGAACCAGTGCGTGTGTTTTCCATTGGCATGATAACCCTCCCGAGATATCATAAAATCTGTTTCAACACACGAGTTGACATCAGGAATATTGCACACCAAAATACAAAAACGAAATATTGATTTCTTTTAATAATAATGATAATAGTAAAAGTCACGAATACTAAATTCCGACACCGTAATTAGAAATTGTTAAACTAACGCAAATCTGTTGTCGCTAATGTTTTTAAAAGTTGTAAACTGATTCTGATAACGTTGCTTTTAATGTCTAAGATTATATAATAATAGCTTGGCGAAATACCAGCATTATGGTACATTGAGTAAAAACATATACTGAGGAATACGTACAAAAGGTATATATGTATATATACATATTCTTTTATTTTTTTACTTGTTCCAGTCCTTTGACTGCGACCATGCTGGAGCACTACCTTTAGTCGAGCAAATCGACCCCTGGCCTTATTTTTTGTAAGCCTAGTACTTATTCTATCGGCCTCTATTGCCGAACCACACATACACACACACATATATATATATATATATATATATATATATATATATATATATATATATATACGGACGGGCTTCTTTCAGTTTCCGTCTACCAAATCCACTCACAAGGCTTTGGTCAGCCCGCGGCTATAATAAAAGACACTTATCCAAGGTGTCACACAGTGAAGTTGGTAATTAAGCTGGTTACCTCACAACCACTCTTGCGCCTATATATATATATATAGATATATGTAGGCGAAGCTCTCTTTGGCTTTTGTTTTTGTTTTTGTGAATTCTCCCCTAAAATGTTCCTGCCAGTGGGTAAAAGAAAATACAGGGTTGGTGCAGTCAATTATGATTTTATTCAACATATTCTCCTCTCAGATCACACACAAATTGCAGCGGCCCTTCGGTTTTTCTAAGAACTCGGAAGGTTGTAAAAAACTCGGAAGGCTGAGTGTCCAATTAGAGCTTTTGCGATAACCTAAAGTTGTGAACTTTTCAGCATGCCCTTGTATGTGTGTGTGTGGGTGGGGTGGGGTGGGGTGGTGGGTCTATTGAAGGTGTGGTAGAGCATTTGTTTATCTTTGTTGTAGTAAAACACAAGAGTGCTCAATACAACTTTGTACTGAAAATATTTCGAGTCTGATACATTTCAACATAATTAAGATAAGCGTCCCTAGGCACACACACGAACAAACATAGATACATGCAAATATGCCTAGATAAATATATTATAACATATATATGTATATGTGTGTGTGTGTGCGCACTTGTGTGTGTGTGTGTGTGTGTTTGTGTGTGTATGCGCGCTTGTGTGTGTGTGTGTGTGTGTGTGTGTGTGTGTGTGTGTGTGTGTGAAATAGAAAATTTCTATTTGTAAATCTTTCAACGAAAGACATTCAGTAACAGTATTCTAGAGTAAAGATTATTTACCAACATAACGTGGTAGTCCTAGTTTAGGACGAATGTTACTGTTATTTAGCCTCAGGAAACATCGTCTTCAGCTCCATACAAGTATGTGCGTATTCGTATGTGCGTATTTACGTGTGTGAGTGTGTGAGTGAGTCTACATATGCAAATAAGATGAGATGTTGCACAACTAAAATTTATTCTTAGCTTATTGCTTATACGATATAATTTACACACACACACACACACACACACTTAATTTATTGTGTAAAGAAAATTCTCAATTATTTTTAGCGAAAAATCTAGTTTTACTCTTTATCTACATTTCTCAAAAGTAACAAAGGATCAAACTACAAAAAACACAAAAATGCTATGAAATGTTTACAAGAAAATATACAAAAGTAATGCAAGGGTATATTATAACTTTCTCTTTTAACTGACGGAGGTCGTTCACATTGCACACACTGGTAGAATAACTTTTACTGTTTAATAAACTTTCTTCTTAACTTCCATTGCAGGCAAATATAGCGTTCTACGCTGACATGGAGTTCTTGGCAATAGAGAATTGCAAGCTACTTTGACATCAGCAAAAAGCTACAAGTTGTTAGTGGTGATGAAATCAATGACAAAAGCATTGTGTACAGATGGATAAAGAGGTTTAAAGAAGGGGAAACGAGCATTGAAGACAAATCACGTAGTGGGATACCATCAGTTGAGACCAATCGAATCGTTAGCGAGTGGACGAAGTTATGCGTGCGAGCAGACGAGTCACAATCCGTGAACCTGATGTACAAATAGACAATGGTCACAATGCACCACAGAAGATGGTGGAAGTCTGTGTGAGTTAGAGACTGTGTGCAAAATGTGTGTGTGTATGTGTGTGTGTGTGTGTGTGTGTGTGTGTGAGTATGCGCATAGGTATAATTATGGGTGAATGTTTTATGTGTTTGGGGGAGGGGGGTTAGATGGGTTTATGTGTGTGTTGAAACCTCATTTTATTGATCAACAGTTCCCTTTCTCACTTGTATCTTCCTGAACTTTTATAGCGAACATGAAAACTTTTTCTGTTTTTAATAAATATTAAGAACATTTAAATCTCTGGTAGTCTTCAGCATATTACCGCTGACGTCATTTTATTTATTTAGAGCCTGATTAGCCTTGACTGAGTACACCTAAGATCACCTTTCACAATCCCAACTGTGGCCACCTCTCTTTCTCTTTTTTTTTGATACATAGTGTAGGAATGGCTGTGTGGTAAGTAGCTTGCTTACCAACCACATGGTTCCGGGTTCAGTCCCACTGCGTGGCACCTTGGGCAGGTGTCTTCTACTATAGCCTCGGGCCAAACAAAGCCTTGTGAGTGGATTTGGTAGACGGAAACTAAAAGCCCGTTGCATATATGTTTATAGGTGTGTATGTGTGTGCATATGTTTGTGTGTCTGTGTTTGTACCCCCACCATCGCTTGACAACTGATGCTGGTGTGTTTACGTCCCCGTAACTTAGCGGTTCGGAAAAGACACCGATAGAATAAGTACTAGGCTTACAAAGAATAAGTCTTGGGGTCGATTTGCTCGACTAAAGGCGATGCTCCAGCATGGCCACAGTCAAATGACTGAAACAAGTAAAAGAGTAAAAGAGTAAAAGAGTAAAAGAGTAAAAGAGTAAAAGAGTGTACCTAACACTACATTATCCGTTTATAATGCTTGTTATTATTGTTGTAGATGATATCGTTGATATTTTTGATGTTGTGGTTTAACCTCATGACCTCAATTAAGCAAATTTGACTGCCATTTCTAACTAAAACCCAAATAATGATCTGGTACAGTCTATGGATGTTCTTCAATCCTGTTTAGTTTGAGCAAACTATTTTATGAAATGTATTGAAGCCGCGATAAACCTAACTTCCTTTCAGACAGCATGGACTTGAAAATCACATTATCCAATGAGCAAATTCCTTCCTTTTTAAGATAAGTAGAATGTGACTTGAAGGGTATTTAGTTGTTGTTTCTAGCAGATTTGTTTCCAAGGAACACAGAAAAAGAAAATCTGGCTGAATCAAGACGCGGTTTTTTTCCGATTAGTTATCATTGGTTTGTTGTAAGTTTTATTGACGGTGCCATGACAGATGCGATGCTTAGTCTCAATGATGTGTCTCTCTCCTGGCAATTAAGTTGTTTATAGCAGATGCATTAACACAATCGGAAGAGCATCCAACAAAGCCTTTACTATGTTTGATTTACATTCCTATATATTCTGATTTCATATAACTGTACTCTACTTTGCCTCTGATCCTTCTGAGATTGATGACTGTTAAATTCTGTAGCGCTCTAACAATACTACTGCATAGAACATGCGTTGTTGGTTGTTATTGTTGTTATTGCTTAACCCTGGGTCAGCTCTCCACTAGTAGACCTATGACAAAAGATATTACATCTGAGATATTATTTTATATTGATCAACGTGTCCTTTTGTTGTTTTAATATTCATAGATATGAATTTTGATTCCTATTTGTAACAAATTCCTTCTGGTGGTTTTAATAATTGGATTCCGGTCATGCTGGAAAACCACTTTGAACGGTTGTCAAGCAGCAGCAAGTACGCACACATACACTCATATGTACATATATATATATATATATATATATACACACACACATATATGTACGATGGGCTTCTTTCAGTTTCCAGCTATCAAACTCATTCACAAGGCATTGGTTCACCTGGGACTTGAAGAGGAGATACTTGCTCAAGGTGCCACACAGTAGGACTGAACATGCATTTCTTAACCATAGAGCCATGCCTGCTAATGTTTTTCTCTTCTTTTGTTTAGCCACAGGTCAGCACTAACAGAACAGACAAACAGATATTCGAAGGTATTCCAGCCACGACCATCCCGTTCTGTTTTCTTTTTTTTTTATCTCTGTATCCAAAGAACACAGTACCAAATTATCCAATGTTCCTTTTTCTGAGATGCTGGGTTATGATTATGATTAGGGTTAGGGTTTGATGGAGATTCGTTTGCTATTCCTAGCTGATCTAGCGACCACGTAAATGCTCACACGAGGTTTTCGCAGAGACGATCTTGAGGCTATGATGTTACCGCTGTTGTCCTAACTTAGACTTCAAATCAATCCTAATCCAATAATCAGGCCGCAGACATTGTGTATCAAGGACTACATCAACTAGTGACCTTGTTTTTTTAAAGACGACAGAAGGAAATTTAGCTGTAATTTCTACCAAGCAGAATGACCACATTGAGGTAGTAGCTTGTAAAAATTATTATATTGTCCTTATTAATGTTCTTACAATTGCTGCTGCTGCTAATGCGGTTTATGTTGCTAGGAAACATCATACTTAGGTGTTAGTTGGATGGGGGTGAAGGACGTGGTGTTGGCATTGCGTTACCAATAACAACGCGGCATCATTTGTCATAAATACGTGTGTGTAGGTCATTCATTCTATATGTATATGTCAAATTGGTTGTCACTGAACTCACCAGCACCAACACACCAGTAGCTACAATTGATGTTGCTGCTGCTGCGGTCGCTGCTGTTGTTGTTGCTGCTGCTGCCACTTCTCTTCCTGTTCCTCCTCCTCCTCCTCTTACTGCTATTACTACTGTTGCAGCTGCTACTCCTACTGCTACTACTACTACCACTACTGCTGCTGCTGCTGCTGCTGAATTCTTTATTTGCCAAAAATTCAGAAAACGAATACAAAACATTTTAAAGAAAAAATAACCGTTTAAGGTTGTATTTAAATAATCAAATTCTCAAAACAGTTGGTGTTATAACGCTTTTGTTATATTTCTGTTGAAAATATTGCCTTTATCTCAGTCGATTTTGAAAATAAAGAAAAATTCAATCAAACGATTTTGCTGTAATTTAACTGAAGTTTGGAACATAGGTTGACATGAAATTTTGATGGAAGGTTTTAATTTGGATCGTTTTACACCGGGAAATTTGTATTATGGATTTGGGGCAATCTTGGGCGGTTTTAATATTGATTTCAAATTTTATTGACCCCGAAAGGATCAAAAGTAAAGTCGACCTTGGTGGAATTTGAACTCAGATTGTAAGGACGGACGAAATTCCTCTAAGCATTTTTCCCGGCGTTCGAACCACACAGCCAGCTTGCCGCCGCCTTAGGGTGGTTTTGATATTGATTTTAAATTTTGGTTTAAGACCAGCAAGTTCCGGGGAGGAGCTAAGTCAATTTCATCGACCCCCAGTGCTCAACTGGTATGCAATTTACCGATCCTGAAAGAATGAAGGGCAAATCGACCTTCGCAGAATTTGAACTCAGATCGTAAGGATGGACGAAATTCCGCTAAGCATCTTGCTTGATTTGCTAACGACTCTGCCAGCTCGCCGGTTTTAATATTAAAATGAATACTACGGTTTTGATATTAAAAGCAATAAACCTTCAAATTCCACTTATATAGAGTTAAAAAGATAATGTTTGATACAGTGTGTAAGTAATAGTTCCTTTGAAAACCAGCCACCCGCATATCTTAAGATGCGAACAGGGGCGTGGGGTCTCCGACCGCATCACAGCTCTCAACTATGGCTCTCAGGAGCCAGTAGCGCTCACAGATGGCTGCAGCACGGTACTTCATTTCGAACAGCGAGAAAAATGGGTTTCAGCAAACTCGGAAGGATTACTGTACAGGGGACATTAAACCTTAAGTGCATGAAGGACTCGAATAGCAGGTGAGCCAGAACATACAATATGGATCATGACTCCAAAGGCGTGACAGCAAGACATGTGATGCACCTAGGATGCTCTCTTGACAGAATACAGATTATAGCCAGCCCACGTGGAAACGAACAGCTCCCACCATATGCATGATTGCTCTCGTTGTAAATCATAGATCTGTAAGGCGCCGAGCTGGCAGAAACGTTAGCACGCCGGGCGAATAGCTTATCGGTATTTCGTCTGCCGTTACGTTCTGAGTTCAAATTCCGCCGAAGTTGACTTTGCCTTTCATCCTTTCGGGGTCGATAAATTAAGTACCAGTTACGCACTGGGGTCGATGTTAATCGACTTAATCTCTTAGTCTGTCCTTGTTTGTCCCCTCTATGCTTAGCCCCTTGTGGGCAATAAAGAAATAAGTAAATCATAGATCTTAGATGGAGATGCTTGACATTCAACATGCTGAGAACAGAGGACACTTACCTATTGGTCGAGTGTTAGCTAGAAGCTTACAGTAATTGATATTATGAACTGAATGTGAGTTTTAATATTTATAAATGGTCAACATGTTTAGCAGCATCTTGTCCGAGTCTACGTTCTGAGTTCAAATGCCGGCAAGGTCGACTTTACCTTTCATCCTTTCGGAGTCGATAAAATAAGTACCAGTTGAGCATTGAGGTTGATGTGGACGACTTCCCCACTTCCCCGAGGTTACTGCCTTATGCCAAAATTTGAAATCAGTATTTATAAATGTTAACTGTAAAGACATGAATTCTTTCATTCTTTTAACTGTTTCAATCATTAGACAATGGCCATGCTGGAGCACCACTTTGAAAGTTTACTGTTGAACAAATCGAGCCCAATATTTGTATTTTTAAAGCCTGAAACTTATTCTACCAGTTTTTGTTTTTTTATCCCCCGGGACTTAAACACACCGACAGCGGTTATCAAGCGGTGGTAGAAGACAAACACAGACATTAAAACAAAGATACACACACATACACACGCACATACACACACTCACACACACAAACGCTTGCACGCACGCACACACACATATATGTATATGTATATTTATATATACATACATATATATATATATATATATATATACGGGCTTTTTTCAGTTTCCGTCTATCAAATCCACGCAGTGGGAATGAAACCGGAACCATGTGATTGGGAAGTAAGGTTATTATCACACAGCCACGCCCTGTGAAGAGATGAACATGTATCAGAGATTGATTTATAACTGTAAAAGCATTAATATTGCCCTGCAAATTATAGTTAAGTGATTCGGATCCCATCTTTGGGCCTGTTTCTAGTTTCTACTGATGCTTATAACATCGTTATTCAATTCTGCATTAAAAGCTCCAGGAGTTCATCCATTCATTTATATTCTGATGTGCGATGTTATTTGTCTTCGTAAATATCGTATTTAGATGTCTTTCTATATTAGACATTAAATGCATGTATGCTGTTCTTTAATGGATCTTCGTCAGTTTCGACGTTAAGAATTTATATGTTTGGTCAATTAAACCTCTTTGAATTTGGTGTGTAAGTGGGAGAACACGTGTACTCTTAACTGCTTGTGTCTGCATGTGAAGTCACACACCTATATATCTATATTTGTCCGCACAGACATTTAGAACAGTAAAACATAGAAAAGCATAAATTTAACATATGTTGTTTGCATATCAATTCAGTATTTAGAACTATCTCTCTCTTTTTCTCATCCTTTCCCCACCTCTCCTTCTCCTTCTCCCTTTTTATTTATCTATCTATCTATATATTTATCTATCTATCTATCTATCTATCTATCTATCTATCTATCTATCTATCTATATACGTGTGTGTGCACATATATATATATTCATATATATATATGTATATATATATATATATATATATATATATATATATATATATATATATATATATATATATATATATAAACATATGTGTGTGTAAATGTGTATGTGCTTATGTATGTACATGGTTTTGTGCATGTGTGTGTGTGTGTGTGTGTGTGTGTTTGTGTGTGTATTTGTGTCTGTGTGTGTGTATCTGTGTCTGTGTTTATGTATGTGCAAGGTTTTGTACGTAGGGGGGAAAACAAGTTCTGATTCAGGTATTTGGCATGAAAGCAAGACTAATATGTCCAATATTCTCTTCCAGGTCCAACTATATTTGGCTTAAATATACACGTACATACATACGTATACATACACGCAAATAAATACACACACACACACGCGTATACACACACACACACACACATATACGCACACACACACACACACACACACACACACATATATATATATATATATATATATATGAATATTTACGAAACATTCTTTGATATCTAACCTCACAAGGAATTCTTGTTAAGAAAAACAATATTAACGACAAAAATAATAACTCTTATACAGTCACACAAACATAGCGCTCATATGAATAATAACAACAACAGCGATTATAAGCGAAGGGAAGGTGACTCTACGACATTGCTCACCTTACTAGAAATAGCAGCCAATGCTCCTTTTATTAGTACCCTTGACATCTGAAACAGATACAATGGATAATGCAAGAAATAGTTGCCAAAGGTCACTGTAGGAGGAAAGGCTATACTGGATAATCTTTCGGTGTACTTGCATCTTTTATCTTTTATTTGTTTCTGTAATTAGACTGCGGCCATGCTGGGGCACCATCTTGAAAGGTTTTGCTCCAACAAATCCACCCACTGTTTTAGTTTGCTTCTTTTTTTTTTTTTTGCGTAGAGGGGTTGTTTTGTTTATAATTTGGTACTTATTCTATCGATGCTTTTTGACGAACTGCCAGTTTGCGGAGGTGTAAACAAACCAACACCGGTTGTCAAACAAGGGAAGTATAGTGACAAACACTGACACAGAAACACCTATACATGTACATACGACGGGCTTCCATACGGTTTCCGCCAACCAAGTTCCCTCACACGGTATTCGTCGGTTCGGGCATATAGTAAAAGACACTTGTCTAAGGTACTGAGCAGTGGGACTGAACCCAAAACCACATAGTTGCAAAGTGTGCTTCTGAGTTACACAGTCATGCCAGCGCAAAACAAATTAGATTGGAATACCTTAGTCTGCTCCATTAGATTTATTCTATTTGAGGTTGAGCAAAAATATGTTGCACCTGAGCTAAAGTAGAGCGTCTTTAGCTGCTAGAAATAGTGACCAAATCTCCCCTAAGTCACACACAATTTGTTTTATGTACGGATAAGGCAAATTACAAAATGTGGTCCCTGATCTATTGCCTGGAAAGCCAGGATGATCACTGTTGGTCATAGATTGGCTTAACCTACGCTTTGCCCGGGGCGCTAACAATTCTGCCAGCTCACCGCCTTAACAGTAATCCTTTCTACAATAGGCACGTGACCTGACATTTTGGGGAAGGGGGTTAGTATCCAAGTGGTACTTAATTTATCAACCCCGGTTGAAAGGCAAAGTCGAACTCGGCGGAATTTAAACTCAGAACGTAGTGACGGGCGAAATATCGCTAAGCATTCCGTACATCGTGTTAACGATTCTGCCAGCTCACCGCCCTAATGATAATAAAATTCCACACTATAAATGTTCTTATTTCTATTTTTGATGCATAAATTACGTTACCGAGTTCAATTACGGGTTCAATTTTGGTCAGTAAAGCTTTTTAAAGCATATCACTCGGACTGGTTTTGTTTCGTCCTCCATTTCCTCCCATAGATAAGTTTTCCTAAAGCGTAACACTGCAAATTATTTCATTATGTTAAAGATGTCAAGGGTGCAGACTTATCATAATCGTTAGAGAGTCAGGCAAGATGCCGTACGGTATTTGTTCCAGTTGTACTTTTCGACTTTTCGTTCTAAACTCAATTCCTACAGAAACCAATTTCACCTTTTATCACTTTGGGGTTACTGATGAAATAAAGTACCTGTCAAGAACAGGGACCGACGTCATTAACCAATCTCTACCCTCAAAATTGTTGGCCATCCGCTTATATAGAAGATTTTGTCCCATAGTGAATGATGTAGTGAAAGCGTAACACATGGACAGATATCGTGACAAACAATAATATTATATTATAAAGTACTGCTCTGTAACATAGCCGCGATATTATACGTTTAGGGGTTATAGCTGATTATATCGACGTCAATACAATTTTCTCGGACCAGAAGGATTAAAGGTTAAGTTGATGTTGACCGGATTTAAAATCACAAAATAGAGGGGAGTAAGTGAATAATAACAGAAATAATTTTGGTGCGACACAGCCAAATCTGTCGGGATCTGTATTTCAATTTATGTATTATTAATTCGAACGAGATGTCGTTCAAATTTGGCTTTGAAGGACTATAACCGCTGATGCGAGTCCGAAAGAGCCCATGTCCTTGCTACGAAAAAAAACGGTTATCGGACGAGCAATTCGAAACAAGAAAGCAATGTGCCGGAACAC
Organism: Octopus bimaculoides; assembly: GCF_046866305.1. Taxonomy (NCBI): domain Eukaryota; kingdom Metazoa; phylum Mollusca; class Cephalopoda; order Octopoda; family Octopodidae; genus Octopus; species Octopus bimaculoides. The sequence goes on from NC_142931.1 coordinate 126,362,455, forward strand.
ATGCTTCAAGGAATTCCCTTCGGTCTTAGAGATCCACACATTGCTTTTGGTCTCATACTTTATGTTTTCAACCCCTGAAATGGACAAAATATACGAAGCCGGCTTTAGCAGGATTCGAACATCCGCGAGTAAAGAACTGGAACGCATGAAATGAAGCAATCTAACATAACGCTCTATCGACTCAACCAGCTCGCTTCATTGACTGGTAATCTTTATTGTTTTCTATCTTACGAACAACAAAAACATCAACATTAACAACGTCACTATATTTAAGCAAAACTATAGCAACTACTACTACTCTCTGTCTGTTACTCAACGCTTACATATTTTAGCAGCCCTAGAATGACTGGCAGTTAAGTTTATTTCAGCGGGATTTGAACTCGGAACATAAAGATACGTAAAAAAATAGTACACGACATTAGTTTGTCGCTATATATATATTCGGCAATGTACCACTCTACCAATAACAATAATAAGAGTAGAAAATTCTACCACTACTACCACCGCTACCATCAACGTCATCATCATCATCATCATCATCATCACCACAGCCACCACTACCAATACTATCATCATCAACAACATCATCATCAACAACATCATCATCAACAACAATATTGGGACAGGGCCTGAAATTTTGGTGGAGGGGTTAGTTAGTTGATTATATTTACCTGTATCTGACTAGCACCACGTTGTTGTTGACCCCGAAGGTGGGTGAAGTTGATCCCAAAGTAATTTGAAAGCGAGGTGGCTGAATCGTTAGAGCGTCGGGAAAAAATGTTTAGTGGCTTTTTCTACTGGTTCTTTACGTTCTGCGTTCAAATCCCACCAAGTTAAACTTTGCTTTTTTATATTTTCTGAGTTGATCAAATAAAATACAGGTCGATGGAAATTTGATTATCCTCTTCCTCCACCTCCAAAAAATATCAGGCACTGTGCCTTTACTAGAAAGAATTATTAATATTATCATTATTATTATTATTATTATTACAAGGAGGGCGGCGAGCTGGCAGAATCGTTAGCACAGCGAACAAAATGGTTAGCGGCATTTCGTTCGGCTTTACGTTCTGATTTCACATGCCGCCGAGGTCTTTCGGGTTCGATAAACTAAGTACCAATCAAGTACTGGGATCGATAAAATCGACTAGCCACCTCCCGCGGAATTTCAGACCCTGTGCCTTATAGTAGAAAGAATTATTATCATTACGAGAAGAAAAAAGAATTTCCACACATTAAAGGAAAGGTGGGGGGAAAAAACCGTGAACTAAGAACATTCATTAATTAGTGACGGGGTGTAACTAATGAGAAATGGTTTCAAGCGTAAATCGAAACCGCATATTGGGTGAGCGAAGTTATTAAATATATTCTTACCTCTTTACTCGAAAGTAATACAGTGAAATTGTCCTCTCCAGTTAAGCAATTAGAAAAAAAAATAATATAAAAGAAAAAGAAAAAGAAAATCGACTGTGTTGCTATGGACGATGACGACAATGACAACGGTGATGGGGGGTGGGGGTGAGGGGTGGGGGTACAAGAAAGACAAACAGCGAGAACATCGACAACAGCAGCAACTATAATGACGACGGCGGCGGCGGTGACTAAAACAACAGCAGCAGCAGTCACAACAACAACAACAACAACACCACCAACAATAACTACAGTAATAACAACGTAATCACAGTGATAGTGACGAAGGTGACAAACTTTGAAAAAAGCATAGCTGAGTGGTTTCTTTTTTTCTTTTTTTTTTCTTTCGTGTCGGTGAGAGTTGTCGTTGGTGGGGAAAGGTGCAGCCGCCAGGTGGTCTGTCTGACAGTAGAACTATGATAATGTGACTCGATATCGGTGCGAGGCGCAGTCAACTTGTATTCGGAGTACAACAAGCATTTATCGATGTCCAGCAGGAACAACGCCCTCACATTTCTGCAGTCCACTTCACAAACACCACCACCACCAACAACACCTCAACACCACCACCACCAACAACAACAACCACATCCAGGACCACCACCACCACCACCACCACCGTCAGGGCTGTCTTCGCCGAATTCATCACCATCTTCTCCATCTTCTTCGTCACCCGTGGTGGCTGGGGAAGCAGCGGTGTCCTCGGTACAGATACATTTGTCTTCGACTCAAGGCTCCGGCGGAAGTGTCATTGTGACGAAACCCTCGTCTTCTCGGCTGTCTAACACGTTATTGCCTTTCTCTTTCGCCAACCGTTCCGAAATTCCTTCGTCACCGCGATCTTCTGTTTCTCCGCCCTCGAATAAGGACGGCGGCACTTCTTCGGAACAATATGGACATAACCAGCCAACACCCCCGCATTCTCACCAGGAAAAAGAGTGGGAAGTTAAGGAGTTTACCGTGGATAACGATCACAATCAAGGACCGGAAAACTTAGTGATGATGCCGCAGAGCCGGTCATCACGTTCTAACGACGATTCCATTACAGGTATTCGTACTGCTGGCGACGGTGGAGGTGGGGGTAGTGGCGGTGACGACGATGACGATGACGACGATGACGACGATGAGGGTGACATTGATGATGATGATGATGATGATGATGCTGGTGATGACAGGAATGGATGTGGGGGTGATTGTGGGGGTGGGGGTGCCGGTGTAAACAATGATGGTAGAAGCGTCGATGAGGATGGAAGCGATATTCATCATCGGAAGAATCGTAGCAGCGCTGATGGTGGTAGTGTGGATGATGCTAGGAGAGGAAATACTAATGTCTATAATAGTAGTATTATCAGAGATAGTGGTGGTAGCGGTAGTGGTAGTAATAACAGGCATAGTAGAGTTACCGACAGTACCACCACTGCTGTTACCGCTGCTGCTGCTGCTGCTGCTGCCGTTGCCAACCACCCCTCTTTAAATCTAAACTCACCCTTTCGCAGTAACTCTGCTGCTATCGCCCTAACATCCCCACTAGGTCTATCTATTCCAGACTCCCAATCGCAGCCTGCAACTGCTCCACCGCCACCGCCACCACCGCCGCCGCCGCCACCACCACCACCACCACCATCACAGTCGGTCTTCTCTCTGCAGCACACGCAGCGGGTCTCTCCCCACGCACACCATTCCCCTCCCTCACACCTTTCGCTGTCGGCTCTTCCGCCACCACATTCAGCACCATCATCAGTCTTATTGCCACCACCACCACCACCACCACAACCAACACGATCAAATGCGTTCAGCGTGATTCAAGAACAGACGTCTCCCGTCTCTTCACTACTTCAGAATACCCACTATCCTCAGGGTCACTTCTATGACGGTTCTTTTGACAAACTCCGATCTGAAGACGTTGACCATATTTTGAAAAGCGTTGAGACAACAGTTAAACAAGTTCCTGGTCCGATATCATACTATAACCAAACGACCGAAGGAACAACTTTAACTCCGTTAACGCCACTTTACACACAACCGATGTCGTCGGGTACACTTCATCCATACCACCACATCTTCGACCCTACACCGGGTATAAGGCTAAATGGCATACCGGGCCCTGTGTTCGGTACCGGCGCGGGTGTCCTGTCAATGTCACCCCCCAGCTACAGCGATGTTTCCACAGCGTATCTTTCGCAAGCCCATTTCATACCTTCATCATCACCCGCTTCTCCGTCGTCGAATTCATCGTCAAATTCATCATCGTCATTAGCAACGGCTGGAGTAGCAGTTGTGCCATCATCATCATCATCCATTTCCACATCCTCTGTTGCATCTTCGTCCGTAACAACCGTGGATAACGTCGGACACATTGGCTCTTCATCTTCTCCATCATCAACTAATCTGACAGAGCTGCATCCCGCAGCCGACGAAAGCATTGAGAATCAGCTGTTGTCAGGCCCTCACCTACAACTACTAAGCAGTCATCAATCACACGGGGCCACGATGCACACACCACCTCACCTCCAACCGACCCTCAGTCAACACACAGCCCTGCTACCTTTGTCATACCTATACCCAACTGTACAGACTGCAAACTTAGATTTCGGAGCGATGTCATCTTTAGGAGTTGGTCTAGGAAGTGGTCTAGGAAGTGGAGGAAATGGTGCCGCCGGAGCGGGTGGCGTTGTGGTAAGCAGCGCCAGTGGTAACGTGGGACTGGCCGCACATAACAGCGGTCAGCGTATTATCAATCCCTACCACAACAATGTAGCAATGCCCAGTGTTATACCTAATTTGACCAATTCACCGACTCATCCGTCGGTCACGACCGGTCATATGAGAGCAAGCGCAGGACGTACTTCGGATTTGAACTCAGTCGATAGAAATGGGCGTTCCTACCCTTCTTTTCTACACCAGGAATGTTCTTGGGATACAAATACACCGTACGATTCCAAGACTCTCCAGGCAGGTAAGTTGATGATTCATGCATTTGTCTTACCAATAATATTAGAGCATGTTTGATTAATATATATTTTTGATTACTCTAAGTATGTATATGTATATATATATACATACACATACACACACACATATATATACACACATACACACGTATATATATATATATATATATATATATATATATATATATATATATATATATATATGTATGTATGTATTGATATATGTATGTATATATAAATATATATGTGTATATATATATATATATATATATATATATATATATATATATATATATATATATATATATATATATATATATATATATATATATTATATATAGTTATATGAAAATAAATATACATATATATATACACACATACACAAACATATACATGCCTATACACAAACATACTTTATATGTGCGATCACGTATGTACAAGAGAGTGTGTGAGTGTGTGAGCATACGTACAAAAATATTTAATATGTATGTATGTACATATATACATATGTGTGTATATATATATATATATATATATATATATATATATATATATATATATATATATATGCATGTATGTATGTATGTATGTACAGTTTGAGACCAAATGTTTGGACCAAATACCACTTTGGACATTTAATATAAATATTCTAATTTTCAGAATTGTGTTCAAAACTTTTGGCCCCGGATATATAAAAGTAAAACATATGAATATACAAAATATACACACATAAAACACACACAGACAATATGTGTACATATGCATATGCATGTATTAATATACATAAATTGATAGACATACGTATATATGTGTGTGTCTGTAAACATATATGTATATATATGTGTGTGTGTGTGTGTATTATATCTACAAACACACACATATATAAACATATATATATATGTGTGTGTGTGTGTATGTGTGTGTGTGTGTGTGTGTGTGTGTGTGTGTGCATGTATGTATGTATGTATGTATACACACACACACACACATGCATTTGAGTTTAGCTTGAGATTCTAAAATTATAAAACTAGTGCTCTATATAATTGTTATGTGCATTTAAGGTGGAGAAAAAAATATTCTTCAGCCTGGAATTGTTTTGTAAATACGTCAATTTACATATATATATATATATATATATATATATATATATATATATATATAGATAGATAGATAGATAGATAATTATAATTATCTATATATATATATATAACAAAATTCAAGGTATGTACTACTAATATGTATCTATGGGTATACAGGATCTGGTCCGTTTATGACTTTCTGTGTCGATCTGTATAGAAGTATATGTATGTGAATATATAAGAGTGTGCAAATGACTACCTGTGTATGTGACCGTGTAGTGTTTCCTCCTACATATCTATCTATCTATCTATCTATCTATCTATCTATCTATCTATCTGTATATCTGCCTGTCTGTCTGTCTGTCTTACTCTCTGTCTGTCTATCTATCTATCTATCTATCTATCTATCTATCTATCTATCTATCTATCTGTCTGTCTGTCTGTCTGTCTGTCTGTCTATCTATCTATCTATCTATCTATCTATCTATCTATCTATCTATCTATCTATCTATCTATCTATCTGTCTGTCTGTCTGTTTGTCTGTATGTATGTATGTCTGTCTGTTTGCCAGTCTGTATGTCTATTTATCTATCTATCAATTCATCTCTCTCTTTCTCTCTCTTTTCTCTCTCTTTCTCTCTCTCAGTCTCTGAAAAATAATATATATATATATATATATATATATATATATATATATATATATATATATATATATATATATACATACATTTAAACCTATATATACATATATTTACACATGTATTTAAACATAGATTATGTACATACAATCATACATATATGAACAAGCTTACACACGCACATAATTATGTACATATATGTAAGTATACGCATATGTATATACATATATATGTTAGTATGTACATGTATGTATGTATGTATGTATATATGCATATATATTATTTATATTATACGTACATATATTCATACATACATAAATATATATATATATATATGTATCATATGTATGTATATATATATGTATATATACCTATATATATGTACATATATGTATATATATGTGTGTGTGTACACGCGTGCGTGCATGTGTGTGTGCATACATATATATATATATATATATATATATATATATATATATATACACACACACATATATGTACATATATATGCATGCATATATGTACATATATGTGTATATATATATATATATATATATATATATATATATATATATATATATATATATATATATATATATATATATATATATATATATATGTATATATATTTGCATATGTATATGGGTACATGTGTGTGCGTGCGAGAATATGTGTTTGTTTATGCATGTGGGTGATTGTGTGTGTATATCTGTTTGTGTGTGAGAGACAGAGAATGAGTGTAAATATGTGTGTATTTTCTGTGGCTGTATCTATGAGTAGGGGTCTTTTTTTTTTTTTTTTCTCC
>NC_142931.1:126381834-126384334 GCF_046866305.1 Octopus bimaculoides
ATCCTCCACACTTCTCTTAAAAAAAAAAGAGAAGGGCCCTGTCAGAGGGCTCTGGTTGATCTGGGCGAAGTGATGTGGACTCCTTCCCCTCTCTGGTGAATTTCACAATCACTCTATTAACTTTAAAAGGCAGAATTCCAAGGTGTTCTGCGATTTTACGCTATGTCTACATTCAAAATGACCCACAACCCGGCCTCTTTGAATTCAAACAGTTCCAAGGCCTCTTTTGTACATGGCATGGTTAAACAGTCACATATAAAACCTGAAACATAAAAAAGTCAATTGATAAAAAATATATACCATTACAAGCTAGAATAAACAGAAAATGATGTTTTATGTGGTGTCTATTTACTTCTACCATGTCTGTATATATATATATATATATACACACACACACACACACACACACACACACACATATATATATATATATATATATATATATATATATATATATATATATATATATATATATATATATATAATAATAATAATAATAATAATAATAATAATAATAATAATAATAATAATAATAATAATAATACAAATAATATGTATATATAGATGCATATCTGGGTACAGGACGTTGCAAAAAAAAGTGGACAAAATGATAAACAGAGCACAGAAAACACACAGGCCACATAGTGATCATTTCCTTCACGCAATCATATATGTGATGTCCACTACATTCAGTGGAACGAAACAAAATGGAACGTCACACGACTGTAAGAGAATTATATTAAAACGTCTTGTTACAATGCTCTGGCTTATGTCGGATCCTGCAATGGGTTTCTACCCTACTAAATCTGATTTGCTCAAATCGTTGCTTCTGTATATATATATATCTGCGTACAATACAACCTGATCGCCGTATCTTGTTCTATGAAATGCCTGACAAGATTGGATTCTGTTGCTCTCTCCCTTTGTGTAAGATGAACAGAATCAGCTGATCAGGAAATTCATTTGTTGTCAATACCCACAACAAAGTCATTTCACGATGCCATAGCTGATAGTACGCTGGAACTAGCTGGAGTAGACGCATGATCAACCCTGATCACGAATTTCTTCGTGAAAAGCCACTCTAGCGACGTTACTCGTATCATTCGTTCCGGATATAATGTATCTCGGACGGTATTATCTAATGTGCCCCTTTTTTTTTTTTTTTATAAAACGGCAGTGTTAAATTTGAGAGAGATTTGGCTGCTATTTCTAGCAGGTCAAATAGTCACGTAGAGTACGCATGGGCAACCGTTATCGAGAAGCTGGCAGCATGAGATATAGTTCATCATCAGGATGGATTCCTTACTAAAAAAAACATTCAAGGTAATTTTTCGTTAGGTGTACCGCTCAGAAAGTCATACGAGTCACAATTTGTCTATGACGGACTTACGAGAGGTGGCTGAAATGTTCATGGCTTTGGGTAACCATACCGTCTTTCACAAGTGCATGTAAGACTACATTATCTAACGTGTCTTTTCCTTATTTAAAACTGTGTTATTTGAAAAATATTCATCTGTTATTTCTAGCAAATCAAGTGACTACGTTCATGTCATATTAAATAAATATAGATCAGCCCTATTTAATGGGCCGAATCATATTGGCGATTCTTGCATTATTATTCAATTGCAACACTGGCCAGTAACAGCAACTGCAAACATTGGCCAGTTGCAATAGCACATAGTTCGATTGGCTGTTAATATTGGCCAGTAAGAATGCAAATGTAGCCCGCTGCTATGTGTAACATAATACGACGTGACAGCTGCATATATTATCAATATAAATGTTATAAAGCAATGCGCTTTATTCATTTATTTCTATTACAAAGTCATGTTAGTTATTTTATTCAGTTAGAACGAGGATGGTTACATTAAATAGAATAAGGTTAATGGGGAGCGAGGTCCTAAAAATATCCTGTCACCGAAAGCTGGATAAGTTTATCGTTAAATTCCCAGTGTTAGAATGGTACTGATTTTATCGACCCCAAAATGATAAGAAGGGCAAAGGTGACTTTGGTAAAGCCTTTTCAGATCCTACATCGATTTTGCCAGTATTCCATCCTTAACAATAGAATTTAGCACAAGGTTATAAATGTTGTTTTGTGTGGAGTGTAGTACGTGAGAGATATTCTGTTTTATTTGCACAAGAAGGTGAAAAACCATTGTGTTTTTCACTTTTTGAGTAGCATACTCTGGCATTAAATTCTCTTCACTCCCACGACCGAACACTGGAGGATATAGAAACGTATCTGTAGCGACGAAACTTTAAGTAATGTGCACTTCAATCAACCTATTATCAAACAAATATTTCTAGTTCGAACTAAATGTAATAATAAGTGCTAGTTACTTTCGTTTGTTCTCATAATAGGGTATATATATGTATAAATGTAGGTGTATCCTTTTATCTGCTTATCTCCCTCCCTCTCTCTCTCTCTCTCTCTCTCTCTCTCTCTCTCTCTCTCTCTCTCTCTCTCTCTCTCTCTCTCTCTCTCTCCATATATATA
>NC_142931.1:126391834-126406834 GCF_046866305.1 Octopus bimaculoides
TACTCTTAACTAGTCTTCCTCTTTTCAAGGTTGCTTTGGCACATTTTTCTAAGCAAAATTGCCTAAATTAGAAGGAATCATTGCAGGCAAAACTGAAATTTGAGGCAGGTTTGTGTGCTGTTGTTAGTATATCGCCTCACCATCAAACTTTATGATCTTCTACCTAAATTAGAAAGAATTACGGAGGGCAAAACTGAAATTTGGGGTTGATTTGAGTGCTATATTTAGTATGACACCCTAACATCAAAATTGCTGGCCTCGAATCTAAATTAGAAATTATTCAAGGCAAAACTGAAATTTGAGTGAGACTTGACAGCTATTTTTCTTATGTCGAGCGACCATAATAAGCGTTTTATCATGAGCTCATTATCTCACTTTAGAGTTTTCAGAAGAGTAAATAATTGAATAGTGGTCGTTTAGCTCAGGGTCAGCTTTAATCGAGCAAATCTATGATGTAAAGCATTCCAACCGCTTTTCAGATATGCTGTATCTAGGACTACAGTATCCAATGTATATGTCCTTTTATATTTAAGACGATAGGGAGTGTGTATTGGCGGAGATTTGGTTGATATATCTAGCTTGTGAAGCGACCACACAAAGGCTTTCCCTTCCTGGCTCGTAAATTACTGAGATGTGTGTATATGAGTATGGTTGGTTGTACATGTTTAAACCCTTAACCATCATTCAAACTTGAGCGTATATTTCCTTTATCGAGGACTAAATTGTCCAATGATTCTTTAGTTTTTCGAGACATTAGATTGTTGAGGTTCAGCTACTATTTTTAGCATGACAAACGACTATTTAGAGGCTCCTTCATTGGCTTTGATTTGGTATCTGGTATATCACCATTGGACTACAGATATGAGCAACCATCAAGAGATTTGTGAACGAACTAAGAAACAAAGCTTAAGATAACACACACATACACATATATGTGCACACATGCACACACATATATTTACATCCACACACACATACTCATATATGTACACACATACACACACATACATATTTATGTACTCTCATTTCATACACACATATACATACATATATATATATATATATATATATATATATATATATATATATATATATATATATATATATATATATATATATATATATACACACATGTGCACGCACACTCGCATATATATAAACACACTCATACACACACATACATATGCATATATATACATACACACGCATACGTACAAACATACATATACACATATCCGTACCTACACCAACAAACACACGCATATATACAAGCATATATACAAGCATATATAGAAGCATATACACATATATACATATCTTAGGCATACACAAACCAACACACATTTATATAACAATAAATAAATTAAAAAACATACTATAAGGAATGAATAAAACAAAGGAAGAGATAAGACCCCATAAATATTTGTTGGTGTGTAGGGCAGACAGATATAAAAGAAACGAGGGTTAGCCGGAATATCTGGGTAAAAGCATACGTTTGTGTTAAATCATAGATTCTCCGTGCCTGACTGTGAATCGGATGGGAGCTAAGCAAAATGTAAAGGGTTCAGAGGGAAAGGGGGGTGAGAGAAAGGGGGGGAGGGCTTGGGGAGAAGAGAAGAGGGAAAGAATCCCGTTATTTATTTATTTATTTATTTATTTATTTATCTGTTTTCATGTATTTTATTTATTTTACATTGATATCTGATCTTAGTATTTGGGCAGTTCTTACTTGTAAAAATAAAAATAAAACTCAGATAAAACAAAAAATATAAAAAGAGCACTTAACAAAGTCGGAAAGGGTCAGACTGTTCGCGTGTGTGTGTGTGTGTGTGTGTGTGTGTGTGTGTGTGTGTGTAAGTGTGTGTGTAAGTGTGTGTGAGTGCATGTTTACACACCCATTCTTAGACGCGCAAACAAATACACACACACACACACACACACACACACACACACACACACAACATATATACATATAACTTTGCGTGTACATATATATATATGCAAACACACATACGTATATATGCATACATAGGCACATATATACATACACAAATACTCATGTGTGTGTCTGTGTGTGCGTGTGCGCGTGTGTGCGCGCGTGTGTGTGCGTGTGTGTGTGCGCGTGTTTGTGCTCGTGTGTAAGTGTGTGAGTATATGTTGTGGATTTATGTGTGTACGTATATATTCATCGGGTGTATATATAAGTGTGAGTCGTGCCCCATGTGTTTTTATTAAGGTTAACATTACACACGTGAGTACATATAAGACACGTTAACATACATTGCACACAACTGATGTATATGTATACCCACCGTATCGTATAAACACACACACAAACATATATACATATACATACATTCACACACACACACACACACACACACACACACATCCATGTATTTATCTATGCATGTTTTGTACGGATGTATCTATATAGGTTTGAATGATTGTATCCGCGACGGCGCACGCCTGTATGAGCACATCCCCAAGAAACTGTACAATAACGTACGAAAGCCGAGACAAATTTCTTAATTAGGCAAAGTGTTTTAGATTTCCTAGTAAAGGTAAATGAGATTATGTGACCTTCATGCGTTTTTTAACAAAGTTATTATAGTACACTGCATAAAAAAAAAATTGCTTGCAAACATCATTCGCAACAGGGTCGCAACCTCGACTTGTCTGTAGATTAAATTTTACTGCAATACGTTTATCTAGAAATCAAGAAATCTGGTTTATATCGGCACAAGCATGGATCATAAGTCTGTTGTTAGGAAGTTTGCCTCGCATCTACACGGTTCTTTTTCTCGATCCCACCGCACAGTACCTGGGGCTGCTTTTTCCGGCCGTAATTTAGGCACGACCAAATGCATTATGAGTGAAGAATAATAGGCAAAATTATGCTCATCCATTTAACCTTTTACTTGTTTTTGGTCGTTGGAATGCGGCCATGCTAGAGGAACACCTCGAATGGTTTATTCGAACAAATTCACTTTCATTTTGATACAAGTTCATCCCAATTTCTTATATCATCATCATCGTCGTCATCCTCCTCCTCATCATCATCATCATCACCATCATCATCATCATCATCATCAGTATTATTATTATTATTAGTATTATTATTATTATTATTATTATTATTATTATTATTATTATTATTATTATTATTATTATTATTATTATTTTATGTTTGACTTTTGTTTTGCATTTGTACAAGTTGGATCCAAGTCTCACCCAGAGATCTCAAGAGACAACAAGTTAGAAGTTCATGTAGGTGTTATGCCTAGGGTACCATATATTTAGATTTGTACAGTTTTGTTCTAGTGAATGTTTAAGAAACCATAAGAAAATTATGTGTTTGTTTTAAAATTTGAGATCACATAGACAGTATTTTACGTAGGATATGGGCAGTTCCCATGAGCACTATCTTTTGAACTTCAGCCATTTTGGGGTTTCCTGGTATCTGAGCTAGGTAGTAATCAGCCCGTTTCGCTGTCATTCCCAGGGCACCTATGACAATAGGTATTGTTTTCGTCTTCAGATTCCACATTTTGCTAATTTCTATTTCAAGATCTTTATAATTGCTCAGTTTTTGGTAGGTCTTGACAGATACGTTTATATCGATTGGGACAGTCATATCAATGAGGAGGCATGATTTTTGTCTGAAGTCTTTCAGTATGATGTCTGGCCTATTTGCGTCTATCTTTCTGTCAGTTTGAATGGTGAAGTTCCACTGGGGGTGGTTTGTGTTCCCACCAATTTTTGTCATGCGGCAAGTCCAGGTTTTTGCATATTACCCAGTGAATATATTGTGCAGCTCTATCATGCCTGTTGAGATACTCTGTAGGCGCAAGCAGACTGCACATGGAGACAACATGATCGATGGTCTCATTTTGTTGTTGGCATATACGATATAATGGGGAGCTGCCGTTCTTTAATATGTTGGCCTGGTAGTTCTTTGTAGGTAGGCATTGATCTTGGGTTGCTATGATAAACCCCTCCGTTTCTGATTTCAAGCCAGAGGCCATTAGCCATTGATGGGTAAGGGCTTTGTCAATATCTGCATTATTCGCTCTCTTTGGGTATTTGCCATTGAGAGGTTTTCCATGCCATTTTTCAGTCATAATATCTAAGGCAGCAATTTTAGCACGGGTTTTCAAGCGCTTAGCTTTTTCTGCAGGTGTTTCTAGTTCGTCTAATTCTTGAATTTGTTGCAATTGGAATTCACTTAGATATTCCTTTGCCTGTTTTGTTACTGAGTAAGATGCTTTCTTGCTTTCATGTTTTGAGACAAGTTTTAGCATCCAGTCCGCAGAGTTTTTCAGATAGGTGTCTAGGCCAATTGTGGCTACCTTCATTGTTAATGCCAGCTGTAGAAGTCTTCGGCCTTCCTCTTTTCTTGGCAGATAAAGACGTTCTATATCTGCCTTAGAGTGGTGCATTCTATGCATTGTCAACAGTTTTCGTATTTTTCTGTCAACATTACATATTTCAGTAATTGACCAGTTAACGATATTGAAACTGTAAGTCACGACTGGTATGGCTAGAGCATTGATCGCTTCGATCCTGTCTCTCGCGTTCAGCTCTGTCTTCAGTATTGTTCTCACCCTGCGATAACATTCTCTTCTGATCCTTTCCCTCATCACTGAATGCTTGATATTGTCCCCTTCAATTACCCCTAAGTATTTGTAGCTCTCCGCTGGTTCTAACTCTTTTATGACATTTTGCTGGTCAAGGTTCACATTAGATGTATTTGTCATTTTTCCTTTGATAAAGGTAGCTTTTGCACATTTATCAAGGCCAAATTGCATCCTGATGTCATCACTGAATTGTTTAACAATCGCTAGTAGGCCTTTGAGTTGTTGGTCATTTTTTGCAAAGAGCTTTAAATCATCCATGTAAATGAGATGATTTATATTTTTATCAAATATTTTATAACCATACTTTGCATCATTGAGCAATTTTGAGAGCGGTATTAGGGCTAGACAGAAGACGAGTGGTGATAGTGAGTCACCCTGGAAAATGCCACATGAAATTCTTACATCTCCAGTATTTAGAGATTCATTGTCATTGTTCAACGTCAGTGTGGTTCTCCATGATCTCATACTTACAGATAAAAAGTTTCGCAGAGTAGGAGCTATTTTATACATTTCCAATATTATTATTATTATCGTTATTATTATTATTATTATTATTATTATTATTATTATTATTATTATTATTATTATTATTATTATTATTGAAAAGCAGTGCATGCCATCAAAGTGGCACTGGGGTAAAATATACGAACCCCAATATACCCATCATGACTATCCGTCTGATAAGGGTACACCAGGCACATGCATCACAACCATATGTGCGTGACATGGTGATCTTATATCAAGATAAACAGCGCATGACCTTGCAAGTGGAGCCCTGTTAGAATTTTCTTCAGGTCGAGTAGCCCATCCCGCTCAAAAGATCCCTGAATAAAGTTTGTTTAAGGATGTTGAGCAAAACACCCATGTTTCCAAAGGTGAATTATTCAAACCCCCCCAAAATTCCTCTCAACACATGGCTATGATACTCCCCCACTACTTCTGCTCATGATCAGAGATGCACATATCGTCAACCACAAAGGAACATGTTCAACTAGTTAGGGTCAAACAACTAACAAGCAAATCTGTGGTATGGAGCAGATTATTTGCTGTAGCCCATCTTTTATAACAAGACAAAACAATGTACATGATAACACTTCCAATCAGTTAAGAACAAAAGCCATGAGAGCCAGTGTCTGGTACTGCAACAGGCCATTTATTATATTATATTATTTTATTATTATTATTATTATTTTATGTTTGACTTTTGTTTTGCATTTGTATAAGTTGGATCCAAGTCCCAGCCAGAGACCTCAAGAGACAAGTTAGAAGTTCATGTAGGTGTTATGCCTAGAGTACCATATATTTGGATTTGTACATAGTGTTGTTCTAGAGAATGTTTAAGAAACCATAAGAAAATTATGTGTTTGTTTTAAAATCTGAGATCACATCTCAAATTATTATTATTATTATTATTATTATTATTATTATTATTATTATTATTATTATTATTATTATTATTATTATCATTTGATGAAAACTCTCAGCTTATTTTGCTGAGTATGATGGAAAGTGTCAGCTGTCCACAGCTAGCAAACGAAGGTGACACTTGTTTACATGTCATGCTTCAAGAACCCCGAGAAGGATTCTTGCAGTTCCAAGTAATGCTGATTTTTGTAGTGGTTCTACCTTCACTCTTGCGCGAATCTTTTTCAGCCATGTTTGTAGTTGAGTGCTGATACTTCCATGTGCACCAATAATTACTGGTATCACATCTACTCACCTCACTGACCACAACCTTCATACTTCCCACTTCAAATCGTCATAGCTGTTCAGTTTTTTTCTTTTATCTCTTTAATCCTGTTGTTGCCAGTACATGCTGTGTCGATTATCATGCATGTTCTTTCTTTCTTTTTATTCACTACAACAATATCCGGTTTCCGATGTCTGGTCAGGTAGTTGCACTGGATCTTTGCATCCCAAAAAGATTTTGCAATTTTCATTCTCGGTGACTCCTTCTGGATTTTGTTTATACCAGGATTTTGCTTTTTGTAAGCCGTGATCCCCACAAAGCCCCCAGTGGAACATTCTTGCCACATTATCATGTCGTCTTTTGTATTCGCGTTGTGCCAATTACTGGCATTCGCTAACGATGTGCCACACCGTTTCAACCTTTCACCACACATTCTGCATTTGTCGCTGTCATTATTATTATTATTATTATTATTATTATTATTATTATTATTATTATTATTATTGAGTGAGTGAGTGAGTGAGTGAGAGAGCAGGGCATACCATGAAAGTGGCACTAGGGTAAAATATACGAAGTATGCCTACCATGACTATCCGTCTGATACGCGAAGTAGATAGAACAGGAGACAACTGATGAAGGGAATGTTCTTTATGTTGCTGTCTCGTTTCTCTAGTTGTTTCTTTCGTTGTTCGAAAAAAAAGTTCGTTTTCCATGATTTTGTTTTTCCTGTTCTCGTTTTTCATGTTGTTCACGTTTTTTTTTTACGTCCCGTACCCATATATGCATGTGTATATACATATATATATATAAGTATGTACATTATGCATATATATATATATATATATATATATATATATATATATATATATATATATATAGGTTCAAGAAAGGTAAAAGACAAAAAAAAACAACAACAAAAAACAACAACGTGAGAACGTGATGCAGATTGTGTTACTAGACGCTCGGGAAAGGAAAGAAAGAGAATTTGACGTTTCGAGCGGAGCTCTTCGTCGGAAACAAAGAAAGTCCAAAGAAGGGAATGACGGAGGAAGAAAAAAATCGCCAACGATATCCACGAGGTTACATTGTGATATATATATATATATATATATATATATATAT
The DNA here is from genome assembly GCF_046866305.1 of Octopus bimaculoides. Classification (NCBI taxonomy): domain Eukaryota; kingdom Metazoa; phylum Mollusca; class Cephalopoda; order Octopoda; family Octopodidae; genus Octopus; species Octopus bimaculoides. The sequence continues at coordinate 126,399,287 of NC_142931.1, forward strand.
ATCGAAGGTATAATAAAGTCCACACAGACACGCATACATACATACAGACAGGAGCTGGAATAGGAATGATAACAAGGTAAACATCTCCATCACACCACCACTACCACCACCACTCTCATCACTACTACTCCTACTACCACCAATTACGTTACCACCACTGGTATGTCATATGTCTGGAGGTGTTATAATTTAGTTGCTAATTCACGGTGCAGGTGCAAATGAAAGGATACCAACGTCATACTTGACATTTCCACTTATCATGGGTAACGTTGGTGTTACTGATGATAATGATGGTGGTGGCGGTGGCGGCGGCATCGATGTCAGTGAAGTACTGGTGGTGGTGGTGGTGGTGGTGGCAGTAGCAGTGGTAGTGGCGGTGAATGTGAAAAATGATTATGATGAGGATCGTAGAAGTACTTGTTATGACGATGATGATGATGATGATGAATTCTTTTTTCATTGAAGAATACATTGATTGCTGATTTAAATATCAATGGAGAATAAACAATTTTCTCTCTCTCTCTCTCTCTCTCTCTCTCTCTCTCTCTCTCTCTCTTCCATTTTTCTTCTGTTCTTCGCAAGAGTATTCTCTGGCTAATACATCAGTCACCGGGCCTCGGACCCAAACCTTATAAGTAGATTTGGCAGACAGAGAGGGAAAAACAAAACCGGCACACACACACACAAAGTACAAAAAACGAACTTTTTTTTACGGACAACAGAATGAACACATAGGAAAACAGACGAGCCACTTATGGAACTTTTCCTTCATCAGCTGCCTCTATTCTAAACTAGGCGTTTCGAAGATGAGGCAGAACGCGCTCTTAGAATAGCTCTTCCCGCGAAGTGTATTAACCTGCTAAGCGGAGGGTTCCAAGGTAGCAAACAAAAACCAAGACAGGAAAAATAGAACTGTCACTAAATGCAGCTAAGGGCGTCAGATCACCTACATTGCTAGAAATAAGAGCTAAAATGCCCGATATGTGGTTTTAGGCGATTACAGTCCCTGTGAGCATATATGTATACAATTATGTGCTTTTCCTACAGGATTAAAGCATTTTAGCTTTTATTTCTAGCAATGTAGGTTCTCTGACACCCTTAGTCGCATTTAGTGACAATTATGTGTGTGTGTGTGTGTGTGTGTGTGTGTGTGTGTGTGTGTGTATGCATGCATGTGTGTATATGTGTGCATGCGCGTGTGCGTTTGTGCCACCACCAGCACCACTTCACAGCCGACGTCGTTATGTTTACGTTCCCGTAAATTTAGCGGATCAGCACAACACATAAGATAGAATAAGTTCCAGGCTTAAAAATATAAGTACTCTGGTCGTTTCATTCCTACCAAAAGTCCTCCAAGCGGTGCTCCAGCATGGCCGTGGCCTAATGACTGAAAGAAGTAAAAGATGAATGGTACTCAACTTATTATTGAGTTATATTTACTATGTTTTTTTTTTTATCGAGTGTGCCTTCACACCATATGTTATAACAACCACTATAATTAATCCTTTCTAATAAAGGCACTTATTTTATCGACCCCGAAAAAAAAAAAAAAGAAACCTGCAGGACTCGAACTCAGAACTTAAAGACAGACGAAATACTGATAAACATTTTGCCCAAAGCGCTAACGACTCTACCAGTATACATACTATAAATAGAATATATCTAGTCTTGCTCCGAAGGAATTTTTGGTGAAATACAAACAAAATAAATGAATTTGATTGATGAATAGGTCAGGCAAAAACTATGTATTTGTCAATATTTGGTATTCATTTATCAGAATACTTCTTTTATCTTCTCTTACGAGCGGCCATGTTGGGGCACTCCTTCGAATTTTTTTTTTTTTTTATATAACTTGGGTCTTATTCTAGTGGTTTCTTTTGGTCGAACTGCGTTAAGTTACAAGGACATAAGCCAACACCCGTTGTCAAGTGACGGTGGGGACAAATACCAAAGCATACATGTACATACATATATATATACACATACATTCATACATACATACATACATACATACATACATAAATACATACATACATACGTGTGTGTGAGTGCGTGTCTGTGTGTGTGTGTGTGTGTGTGTGTGTGTATACAACAGGTCTTCTTCCTGCTTCCGTCTGCCAACACCACTTACAATGCTTTGGTCAGACCGGAGTTATTGTTGAAGATAGTTACTCAAGGTGTCACTAAGTGAAAGTGAAACTGAAACCGTGTGGTTATGAAGCAAAGTCTTTATAACACAGTCACGCCATTATTATTTCATTGTTCTTATTTCAACTTTTACCTAAATGTACCTTCTAAAACTAGTGAAGAACTGTATTTTCCTGGTTGGTTAGCCTCTTTTGACATTGGACGGAGGTATTACAAAGACAGTGATTTAATTAATTCTGTTGCGATCGGGTTATTCCCAGAAGCAAGTTCCTTGCTCCAAATACACTTATAGTACACTTACAGTACACTTACTACCCCTCCACTCCTGGATACGCAGCAAAGGAACAACAACCCAATACGTTTGCAGCATCCAAGGAACCGCATGGGATGCCAGATATTGGTTAAGAATAACTGTAAGTTTCGACGTCACCTTGAAGGATGCAGAAGAGCAGGTACAGAAGCGTCACTGATGGAGAGCTCTGGGGTCGGCTCTACCCAGGATGACGACTTTGGGACCACTGACCTGGAATGTCCCTGCATCATCATGAGCTTGAAGTAAGCAGCGATCGAAACATAAGCGTACGTAACTGCATTAGAGTCGTGAACCTGACAGAAACAACGATCAATCTGCCCCTGATTACTTACTGCCATCTCATTCAAAATTAAAGAAGGTTATATAGGCTGGTGTGACCCCTGGATGCATGACCTGTAAACAAAAAGAAACAATGGGATAGTCATGGGTTGAATGCCTTCTTTCATAGGTTAACGATGTTGATGATGGATGAATATTCTTTTCTACTCAAGGCACAAAGCCCGACATTTTGGGGAGAGCACCAGTCGATTATATCGACCCCAGTACGCAACTGGTACTAAGGTTATCGACCCCGAAAGAATGAAAGGCAAAGTCGACCTCGGTGGAATTTGAACTCAGAACATAAAGACAGACGAAATATCACTAAGCGTTCCACCCGGTGTGCTAACGTTTCTGCCAGCTTGCTGCCTTGATGATAGATGAATATTGTGGTAGAGGTGGTAGTGGTGACAAAAGTGGTAATGGTGGTGCAAGTAGAGGTCGTAGTGATGGTGATGGTATTAGAGATAATGACGGTGATTATGTTATTAGTGGTAGTGATGACGATTAGGATTGTAGTAATGGCGTTGACGGTGAACTAATGAATGGGTTACGTAGAGATTCACAAGCTCAGAAAGTCCATCCGCCAACTGTACAACTTAGTGCAGTTACACACACACACACACACACACACACACACACACACACACACACACACACACACACACACACACACACACACACACACACACAAACAAACAAACAAACAAACACACAAGTTGTAATAAATGAAGTCAAAAGAATCACTGATATTTTGACTCGGGTCAAAAATCCTAGTACTTTTCTTATGTTTGACTCGAGACGAAAATTCTGGTACCGTTCATCGCTCCTTAACGTAACACCACATATATATATATATATATATATATATATATATATATATATATATATATATATATATATATATAAGCGCACAAAACATACACACACATATATTGTAGTATCTCTCTGTATCTTTCTTTCTCCCTCTCCCTCTCTGACTTTATGTGTGTGTATACGTATACACAAACACACATATAAACACACATACACACATACATATACACACACATGCGTATATATATATACATATATTGATATATACAAACTCATGTCATGTATATGAATGTTTATATGCCTCGGTAGAAGCACAACTAAAATATCTTACTACACACGTAAATAAAAATGTATGTATACTTATATAAAACGAAAAAGGACTTGTTGAAAACAGGTTGGCCATACAATGTCCCAATTAAGAAAAACTGAATACTGAATCAACAAGCCTGTTGTATAATAACTCTGTCATTTATACATTCCATTCTTTGCCGTCGGTTGCCAGGGAGAATGTCCCTCTCCTCTTATATATATATATATATATATATATATATATATATATATATACACGTATATATACATATATACATATATATTCATATATATATATATATTCATATATATATATATATATATATATATATATATATATATATATACATACATTCATACATATATATATATATATGCATATATATATGCACATATATGTATATATATATATATATATATATATATATATATATATACATATATATACATATATATACATAAATATATATACATATATATATATGCATATATATATATATATATATATACATATATGTGCATATATATATATGCATATATATATATATATATATATATATATATACATATATGTGCATATATATATGCATATATATACATATATATACATATATGTGCATATATATATGCATATATATATATATATATATATACATATATATATGTAGATGTATATATATATGGCAATATACTACACTTTATCGTGCAGTTACTGTTAATACTTCATTTAGAGAATTAACATTGCTTATATATATATATATATATATATATATATATGCAAACATACATACATACATGCATACATTATATATATATATATATATATATATATATATATATATATATATATATATATATATATATATATATATATATATATATATATAAGAGGTTCACTAGATGTGTATGTTGTTTTGTTAAATACTAGAAAATAAAATAATAATGTTTGACTTCGCTAAAAAAGCCTTTAATTATTGTATTACTGTTTTTTTTTCCTTTTGTCGTTGTTGCTGCGGCTGCAGCTGTTGTTCTTTCTGTGTTTGTTGTTTGCTGTTGTTGCTTTACTTATTGACATGAGGTTACAACAAATTATATAGTACTCTGAATTCACCATAAACGTACTAGTACTAGTTTTTAACTTTTGGACGCTATGTGATGAAGACGGAAGTTAGGTTAGTAGGTTTTTTTGTTAATCGCACGTTTCCCGATATATAAACCGACAGTCCCGTCGGTTACGACGACAAGGGTTCCATGCTGGTCCGATTAACGGAACAGCCTGCTCGTGAAATTAGCGTGCAAGTGGTTGAGCACTCCTCAGGCATACGTAACCTTCACGTAATTCTCAGGGAGATTCGGCATGACGCAGAATGTGACAAGACTGGCCCTATGAATTACAGCCCAAATTTAGAGCCTATAATGAAAAGATATATCCCTTAAATCATAACTGGTACGTCCCTGTTGTAAAATTAACGTCCTTGTGTTTTTGCAGAATATAATAATAATAATAATAATAATAATAATAATAATAATAATAATAATAATAATAATAATAATAATTGCGTGGGCTGAATTGTTAAGGCGTCGGAAAAATTTGTTTAGTAGGGTATATTCCGGCTCTGTATGTTCTGAGTTCAAATCCAAACTATAAACGCAATCTTCCAACAAACTAAAAAGAACTTGGTTAATGTAGTCAGTAATAGCTATACAGGATGTTCACAGCTGTAACGCTTTCGATACAAATGGGTTCTAATGCATTTCCGCGTTCTTTATTATGTCTCTGAATGAAAAAAATATTGCTGAATTATCTTTGTTTGATTGTTCAGTAATAACTTTTAGGTTTAGTTTTAGGTTTAGTTTGCGTTGTGGCTGGATGATCAATTTCGTAGGACTGCATGACTAAAGAACGGGGCATTTGTATTTCTGTATGAGCAATTAGACTCAAATATTGTTTGGACACGTGTAGTCAAGTTTTTCGTGCTGATCGTACAACTGTAACTCAAATTGAAGTTATTTCGATTGAATAATTTGCAGGTTTGGTGATTCATGTGGAAGTTCTTATTCATTAATGCAACAAAGTTTTTAGTTATGCTATACTTAACATTTAAAGAGAAGTGTAATGTAAACTAAATAATATTACGGAGGAGTTTCTCATTAGCGGTCGGTACGAGGTTACGAGTACATTCGCTCATATCTTTGAATACGCTAGACTTTAGTAATTTATAGTAGTATATTTAACTGTATATTTACCAGCAGCAATCATACTCTCTCTATATCGCTCCTCAGTTTTAACCCATATTCTTTATATCTCAAGAGTGAGATAATCTTTGCCTCTGTCAATTATACTATCAATTCCTACTGCTTACTCAATATATCATATACCTCCATAGTAAATTACTCATTAATTCTTTAACCTTTATAATTTTCCCTAAATTTTTTATCGCATGACTTCAACATTTTTCACTATTAGAGGATTTTTTCCTATTTTTTTTTCTTCTATGCGTTGCCCTCTATCAGTTCAGTATATAAATAAACCTCCTAGCCAACCAGTTATAAGTAACAAGTTCTTCAGTCTTATTTATAGATATCCTAAAGGAAATAACTTAATCCTAACTATTAATAATACTAAATAAGTTATACTCTTTACAAAAATACATTCGAATCATAAAAATTTTTTTAAAAAACCGGAAGTTTGTAAGGATGTTACAAATCATTTTATGACAATGTGTTATGATATTCATTTCGAGAGGTTTGCGTTCTTTCATCTGACGACTGTTCGGATATTACTGCTAATTATGAAACTTCAAATAACAATGTATATACAATAAAAGTACTATTATGATTGTATATATGTGCGTGTTTGCATACATGCATACACAAACAAACACACTCACACAAGAGCACATACACACACACATAAATACATATGTGTGTGTGTGTGTGTGTGTGTATGTGTGTGTGTGTGTGTGTGTGTGCGTGTGCATACATACAATAAACCATCATATATAGGTATATATCCATTTGCATATATATGTACCAATGCATGTAGATGCTTATATACATATATATTTATATATATATATCATATACATACGTAATATGATTTTCTCTCTCACATACTAGACTCTGTATATCCACTCTTACCAACCTCCTCATAAACCGTAACCCTTGCTGAAACTCCACGACTATCGCCCAAACGTCGTAACCACTACCATTACAACAACAACAATCACCACTGCTTATCACAAACTTTACCTCGAACCCCCACCATCATGACCACCTTCTACAATAGAACCACACAGCCACTAACATCAGCATCATCATCACCAATACAAATACAATACCAACATTACGACCGACAGCCATTTTCACTAGGTTCTTTGCCAAGCCATTGCGGGTACCGCCTCGCTTCTCATATTCAATGTAACTCACAGCTAAATAAATTCATGCAGCAAATTATATAAATTAAGTAATAAACCGAACATGAACCGAGCCATTCGTTATAACACAGAAAAGTCTTTGATTCAGATTCTATGAAGCAGGTTCTCTTAGAGAGAATATAAACTCCAGCCATTTCGGATAATTAATCTTTCGTTCAGTGACAGAGTTTGGTTAAGGGCATCCGCCCAAATACTGTAGACTGACGA
>NC_142931.1:126411834-126426834 GCF_046866305.1 Octopus bimaculoides
TTGTATATATATATATATATATATATATATATATATATATATATATATATATATGTGTGTGTGTGTGTGTGTGTGTGTGTTTGTCCCCCCCCCAACATCGCTTGACAACCGATGCTGGTGTGTTTACGTCCCCCGTAACCTAGCGGTTCGGCAAAAGGGACCGATAGAATAAGTACTAGGCTTACAAAGAATAAGTCCTGGGGGTCGATTTGCTCGACTAAAAGCGGTGCTCCAGCATGGCCACAGTCAAATGATTGAAACAAGTAAAAGAGTAAAAGAGTACTGGGGTTGATTCATTCGACAAAAGATTCTTCAAGACGGTGCCCCAGCATGACCGCAGTCTAATGACTGAAACAAGTACAAGATAAAAGAAAATATAGAAGATATTATACAGAGTACGTAATCACATGAATGATGCAGTCCTTCTGATAATCACCAATGTACACTTTCCTACAAAAGACGTCGTAAACACATTACGACCAATATGTTACCAACCTAATACAGGAACTCACGCTGCCTCTTCCACCTCCATGACACCTCCCACGTTGCTAATAAACTTCCCTCCCCCCAATCCACCAATTCCTTCTTTATTATATCTCCTATTCTTCCCCCACTATTCCTCTTTATCTCTTTCTTCATCTCTTCTGCTAAAAGCGGGCTCAGCTTCCACAGTCTACAAAGTGTCAGCTGCCTAGTGTCTTTGTCGTCCGAGCAGAAAATCAAATGAAGTCACATAAGCTCTCCGTTCCGGGCGATATGCAAGAGGGTCTTTATAATCACAAGTTCAACCACTATCACGTTCTCTTCATTGGCATCGGACGGTCTCTGCTATGCTGCCGTTTCTTTCTTCTTTAACTCTCTCGCTCTTTCTTTTTACCCATCCCCCTTTTTTTGGTGTACGTATGTACGTACATGAACATACATACACATTTGCATATATACATATATATATATATATATATATATATATATATATATATATATATATATATATATATATATATATACATATATATACATACATATATGTGTGTGTGTGTGCGTATACATACATATATATATATATATATATATATATACAACATACATGCATATATATATATACATCTTCTAATATATATATTCATACACACACACACACACACACACACATATATAGACACATGCACATACGTTCATCCACACATACATGCATGCATGCATGCATACATGCATATATACATATACACACCTACATGCATATGTATAAACATATGTATATATATATATATATATGTGCAGAAAATAACATAGCATCACTGATACTTACTTCCTCTTAATACAAATATATCCACACCATATATGGTCATTTCATTAGCCGGAAGTTCGAGAGATGTGTGTCCATGTATTGTATATGCATGTGTATATATGTGAATGTTTGCGGACATATGTGTGTGTATGTAGGTTTGCGAATGTGTATGTGGATGTGTATGAATGTGTTTAGTGCCATTTATTGCATAACGTTGTTTCTTTGTAATGTTTTAAAGATGGATGCTTTTACAAATAGGGTAATACCATATCTGATCGGGTAATCATAGTAGAAGTAGTGTACAGATTTAACGTTGGGATTATATATTTTTATGTATATATGCGTGTTTGTGTATATGTACACACACACACACACACACTTTTGTGTATGCTTTTTTTAATGGAGTTTATGTAGCCGTGGGTTGACATTCCTACAAATTCACATATATTCTCGTATGCAATCATGAAAAAGACATAGTTCGTCTTTTATCCTTTTGGTGTCGGTAAAGTAAATACCTGTCAAGTACTGGGATGAATGTAATCGATCCCACCCCGCTCACACGCACACACCTCAAAGCCTATTGGTCCTACGTCACATCTAAGAACCATTATGAAAGGTGATGTCGACCGTGGTCGAATATGAATTCAGAACTAAAGACGAACGAAATGTCACGAGGCATTTTGTTCGGCCTGCTGACGATACTGCTAGTTCACTGCCTTAACAAGGCCTCATCAACTTTTTCAAGTTCCACTTGAAAAGGAAGATGAGAGTAGAGAGGGAAGTGCTGTCTCATAGCAAATTCGTTGAAAGATGGGTGACTGTTGGAAGAATGGCCAGTATAAACGGACCAATTCTGAGAGTACACTTGTAAAAAAAAAAAAAAGGAAAAAAAAGGTAATGTAAAAGGAGAAAGGGCTCTATACCCCTTTCTTATTTTTTTCTGACGAGGCTCCCGTGGTTTTATGGGTTTTTCCACGTGTAACCTTTCCTTTTTCGAAGCGCCTCCCCTTTCGGGGGTTTCTACTTATTTATTTATCTATTTATTTATCTATTTATTCATTATATCTTTCTCCGTTTTCTTCCTCTGTTTAGACGAACTTTCCTACCTTTTCGGACAAAACCTTTTGTAACCTTCGTCCTGTCTTTGTCCTTATATGTTTTTAATTGATATTAGCCCTTGTGGCCAATAAAACGAATTAATTATTATTATTATTATTATTGTTGTTGTTGTTATTATTACTATACCCAACAGTAAGGTGGTGAGCTGGCCGGGCGAAATGCTTAGCAGTATTTCGTCTGTCGTTACGTTCTGAGTTCAAATTCCGCCGAGGTCGACTTTGCTTTTCATCCTTTAGGGGTCGATTAAATAAGTACCAGTTACGCACTGAGGTCGATGTAATCGACTTAATCCCTTCCCACAAATTTTCAGGCCTTGTGCCTAGAGTGGAAAGAATTGTTATAACCACCAGTAAAGTGGCGAGCTGGCAGAATCGTTAGCACGCCACGCCAAATGCTTAGCAGCATTTCGTCTGTTTTTACGTTTTGAGTTCAAATTCTGCAGAGGTCAACTTAGCCTTTCATCCTTTCGAAGTCGATGAAATAAGTACCACTTACACACTGGGGTCAATGTAATCGATTGTCCCGCTTCTCTAAATTTCACTCCTTGTGCCTACAGTAGAAAGGATTATTATAACCACCATTAAAGAATCGCTAACGGCATTTCGTCCGTCTTCACATTCTGAGTTCAAATTCCGCCGATGAAATAAGTACCAGTTGATTCCTGGAGTCGATGTAATGGATTTTCCCCCTCCCCCGAAATTTCTGGCTTCGTGCTAAAATTTGAAACTATTATTATAACCACCTTCTCTTCTTCGTCAACTTCATCATCATCCTAATTTTGTTTTCAACCGTTTTATATCTGTTTCTATTATGCTTCTAATGCGCTGAGCTCTGTATTGCTGAGATGTGTGCAGTAACAGAATTGAAGTTCAATCATCTGTGGTACTTGTAGCAGTAGTATAGTAGTTGCAGCAGCAGCAGCAGTAGTAGTAGTAGTAGTAGTAGTAGTAGTAGTAGTAGCAGTAGTAGTGCGGTGGTGGTAGTGGTGGTGGTGGTTGTCGTCGTCGTCGTAATAATGGTAGTAGTTGCAGCAGCAGCAGTGGCTTTTGGCGATTTCATAGTGTTGTTAGATGTGATGATTGCAGTTGCTACAATGATAGTAGTAGTAGTAGTAGTAGTAGTAGTAATGACGGTGGTAGTATAATGATGGTGGCATCGGTGATTCCTGGCACTTATTTTGGTGTGACGATGGCGATAGTTACACTGGGGTGGGTGGGGGAACGGGGGGAGGGATCCTGTAGTTCCTGCTTAGAAGGGACATTTATACTCTGCAGACATTTTGCCCTGCTAACCCGATCAGCTGATCACCAAACTGTTGATATGTCAACATCGGATGGGTTAGAATTACTGCCTCACAAAATGAATAAAGTCCTAAGAGCTGGCTATATAAACTTAACGGAGACCTGACTACAAGTTCTAGAAATGAAGTCATTCTAGCCAGTAACATAGATTAAATAAATAGTTTTGGAAGTCAATATTTTTTTTTTATTTCATTTCTTTCGTCTCATTCTTGTACTTGTGTTTTGTGTCGTGAAAACGAGGAAGTTATTCTGATGTAGTTTAATGTTGCGAATAAACCAGACAAGTGGAGTTTTCATTTAAACTGATTAAAAAGAAATTTCCTTCCTACCTCGCGGTTCAATAGAGTCTGTTCTTAATTTCGATTTCTTTAGCGTCAAAAACATAAGGATTTAATACCTATCTATATTGGGCCCTTACCCCCTCTGATGACTTCGTGCCCATTTCCGGCATCTAGTTGGTATAAAGCAAATCTAGTACTTCGTTATTTTTTTATGTATGTATATATATATATATATATATATATATATATATATATATATATATATATATATATATATATATATATAGATAGATAGATAGATAGATAGATAGATAGATAGATAGATAGATAGATAGATAGACACATACATACATACATACATACATATATTGTCTCCCGTCCGGTTTTACACTCTGTATACGTTATGTCGTTGGTTTATTTACCATATATTTTTCATTTATATATATATATATATATATATATATATATATATATATATATATATATATATAGATAGATAGATAGATAGATAGATAGAGAGAGAGAGAGAGAGAGAGAGAGAGAGATAGATAGAGAGAGAGAAAAAGTGAGCGAGAGAAAAAGTGAGAGAGAGAGAGAGAGAGAGAGATGTGTGTGTGATTGTGTGTTTGTATGGATTTCTAAACGAAAGGAATGGAAGAAGTAGTCAAGATGCTATAGCTGTTTCAACAGGGTTACTAGGTGTTTATTATGCAATATTGCGCACGTTTCATAACGATCTGGTGTCCTTTCTCATCGAGTGAAAACTACTATTCTGTTGAAAAGTATTTGCAGCAATGAATTATGCAAAGAAAATAAAAATCATTCATTACGCCAATTAATTTCGAATAGAATAGCCGTATGCACTCGGTGACAATGGACCCATGGTAGCCACAAAACATTTTCTAAGTTGCATATGTACCGAGTGCCCCTTGTAGTGTTGACTACTTCTTTTATTCGTTTCCTTGACAGATTTGATTAGCGCATAATAAACATGTTCTACACCATCTGTTATCTTATAGGAATTTTCTGCCAAATCTCGGCATGGTACAAAGTGTATTTCATGCATTGGTTAATAAACTGTATTGATCAGTTATCGGTTTATTTGTGTTTTCTGTACAGGCCTTCTTTGTCCTAGATGTTAACCAACTGCTTTATCATGATCGATTGATTGATCCAATAACATCGCGTGCGTGTGTGTGTGTGTGTGTGTATAAAATTATATATATATGTGTGTGTATTATATTATATATATGTGTGTGTGTGTGTGTGTGTGTGTGGAGGCGCAATGGCCCGGACTCGCGGTCATAGGATCCCGGTTTCGATTCCCAGACCGGGCATTGTGAGTGTTTATTGAGTGAAAACACCTAAAGCTCCGCGAGGCTCCGGCAGGGGGTGGTGGCGAACCCTGCTGTACTCTTTCACCACAACTTTCTCTCACTCTTACTTCCTGTTTCTGTTGTGCCTGTAATTCAAAGGGTCAGCCTTGTCACACTGTGTCACGCTGAATATCCCCGAGAACTACGTTAAGGAGATGGGAATGATGACTTCCCTTTGCAAAAACTGATAGGGCACAGACAGTGTGTCAATAGATAGCTGGAGGAGATGTCTTCCTGGGGCTACAAGTTACAGTACCATCAACCATTAAGGGTTAGTCACATTTAGGCGGCAAATATACTTCACGATGTCGTGCGGCTACTGCAGTGATTTATATATATATATATATATATATATATATATGTATATATATATATATATAATCATAAATATATAGGGGTCAGCATTAGTTGCTTCACCAACATACTGAAAATTTAGAAACACCAGTCAAAGAACTACTGATTCTAAACTACAATTTTTTCTCTAACGGATGGCGATATTTATGGCACACATAGAACAAAAACAGAAGAGAAAACAAAAAAACAAACCTGCCTTTAGTTAATCATGTACGACGTTTCATGGTTAAGAATATAAAACTACTTTTTATCGGTTTTACCGATAAAGGTTTTTTTCATACTGAACTACTTGGCAAAATTGTTAATTATTAATTTTATTACTAATTGGCAATTCCCTGCCCTATATATATATATATATATATATATATATATATATATATATATATATATATATATATATATATATATATATATATACATATATATATACACACACACAAATATTCGTGAATATCCAAAATGATATAAGCACATTTAAATATGACTCGATACATAATTATGTAAGTCTATGTAGTTTTGATATAAATTTCTGTTTAAGAGTATGCGAGCATTCCTATTCGATGATGTAAGGGAGGTGGCGAGTTCAAATCGTCAATAGGACCACCAAGATCATAGTACAGATATGTCTGGCAGGAGGACAGAGGCGAATGTAAAGAAATGATTTGATCATGTCATAGAGTACATCTGGCCTGGCAGGAGTATTACAAGTTGATAATACTCCAGATGGTTCCTTTCGACATTACCCCATCACCACCACCATCACCACCATCACCACCACCATATCTCAGTTTTTATACTTATGCTCTTAATCCTTTCTCTTTATTTATACCTCTTTCTTTCTCCACCCTCTCTTCTCCCTTCTCTTTCCCACTCTCTCTCTCTCCCCTTTTTCTCTTTCTCTTTATATGTGTATGTGTGTGTGTGTGTGTATTTATCTCCCTGTGTGTGTGTGTGTGTGTGTGTGTGTGTGTGTGTGTGTGTGTTTATCTGCCTGTGTCTGTGTATGTGCGGTGTGTGTCTAAATTTGTGTACCAATCTGATTCCTTCTTTCGACTTATTTCTACTTCGACCTACTTCATCATCAGCATCAGCATCATTTTCTCCTCCTCCTCCTCATACTATTACTACTGCTTTTTCTATTACTACTACTACTACCACTACTACTACTACTACTACTACTACTACTACTACTGCTACTGCTACTACTACTACTACTACTACTACTACTACTACCACTACTTCGCTGCCTCCACCCTTGCCATCTTATCTTTTATTTCCTCTCCGTCAACCTCTTTATCTCCTGCCTTCAGCCTTTACTTCCTCATACACTTCCTGTTCTTCCTTTCGTCTTATAGACCTTCCTCCTCACACTACCCTTATTTCATTATGACTACCTTCTCTTCTTTTCCCTCTTTCTACTCCTCCCTCTCCTCCTCGTCAGTATAGTCGCCATCTTATTACCACCATCACCACCACCATCGTCATCTTTTCTTTATTCATAGCACCAACCAAAACAACTAGTAACACGTTCCCATATCCCTCACACATTTTTCTTCTTCCATTTTTCGCCCTTTTCAAGCCTAGCCAGGCTCATGGGCCCGGTTTTATGTAGAAATTTTCTTGCTAAAGACACACTCATTTACAGCCGTTTCTCAACAGCAAGAAATTTACTCCACGACAAAACAGTGAAAGGCTTTCTTACGTGTTCGAATACACCTGAGACATATTAAAACTGGTAAGAAGTTTGCATTTCTACGCATTGCTACTTAGCGCTGTCACCCTGCATTTCATTTACGGTGAGCCGCTGAATAGCGCAACCAGTCACTAAACGGTGACAAGAATTTCATAAGAGGGACCTGTTTCTTGTGTCAGTTCGCAGCGTCTACTTTTCCAGTCTTTGTTGCCGAAGACGAGATAACCACTCCGATATGCATACATCCAACAGTCTGGTGAAGGAACCGCTGTGAGTAGACCCGGTGTATTTACCCCCATTTATCTATAGCGAGAAATTTTCTCCATGAAACACAGTGAAAGGCTTTCTTACGGGTTCGAATACACCTGAAGCCTATTTGAACTGGTAACAAGTTTATTTCTACGCATTGCTACTTAGCGCTGTCACTCTGCATTTCATTTACGGTGAGCCGTTGAATAGCGCAACCAGTCACTAAACGATGACAAGAATATCATAAGCGGGGTGACCGGACAATTTGACGTAAACAAATTCGCCGTAGGACAATTGGCCGTAGGATTATTCACCATAAGATAATTTGCCGTACGGATATTTCGCTGCAAGGACATTTTGCCGTGAAGCTTAGAAACTTGAAATTGCGTCGTTAATTAAATAAGTTAGATAAAGGAATAGTATTTACAGCAATCATTTTCAGTAATTGCTGAAATGATGATTTAAAAACAGAAAGGTCGTTTGAATTTGAAATTACATCGTTAATTACTGATATGAGAATTTAAAAGCAGAAAGGTCGTTTAACATCTATTTGCGTGTAATTCCAATGAACTTACAAGATTTTAAGCTTTTTAGTTTTTTAGATTAACTTTTTAAATAAACTGTATGACTTTCATTATTTTAATTTTTACTTTTTTCCTTCTCTTTACTACAAAAATGTCCTTGCGGCGAAATGTCCGTACGGTGAATTGTCTTTCGGCGAATAGTCTTACGGCCAATTGTCCTAGATCCCATCAGAGGGACCTGTCTCTCGTGTCAGATCGCAGCGTCTGTCTTTCCAGTCTCCGCTGCTGAAGAGGAGATAACCACTGCAAAATGCATTCATCACACAGTCTGTTTAGGGCCCCCCTGTGAGCTGACCCAGTGTTTTACACCTCTATGTCTACAGCGAAAAATTTTCTCCGTGACAAAGCACAGTGAAAGGCTTTCTTTCGGATTCGAGTATGTCTCAAGCATATTTCAACTGGTTTCAAGTTTGTGTCTATTCATTATTAGTAGGTGAGCTTAAGGCGGCGAGTTGGCAGAATCGTTAGTGCGCTGGACAAAAAGGTTTAGCGGTATTTCGCCCATCGCTACGTTCTGAGTTCAAATTCCGCCGAGGTTGACTTTGCCTTTCATCCTTTCGGGGTCGATAAAATTAGTACCTGTTACGCACTGGTGTCGATGTAATCGTCTTAATCCCTCCCCCCAAATTTGAGGCCTTGTGCTTCCAGTAGAAAGGATTATCAGTCGGCGAGCTGACATCACGCCGGACATAATGCTTAGTGGCATTTGGTCCGTCCTTACGTTCTGAGTTCAAATCCCACCAAGGTCGACTTTGCTTTTCATCCTTTCGGAGTCGATAAAACAAGTACCAGCTGAACACTGGGGTCGATGTAATTGACTAGTCCGCACCTTTAAAACTACTGGCCTTGCAGCCAAAATTTGAAGCCATCGTTATTACAGTTATATTTCTGTATAAGAAATGTTAGCTCTGATAAACAGCTAATATTTATGTCACTTAATTAACCTTAACTGAGAGAGACGTTTCATGTTGTTCTGTTGATCGTCTAACCGGTCGGTATAGTATGGAGTGGTGTTAACAAAGAAACTAGATTTATAAGCGAGGAAGGTCAGCAGTTCATGATTTATTTCTGTGATTAAAGTAAAATTCATTGAACACACACACAGGCACACACGCGCACACACTCACATGAACGCATACAAACACAAATGCACGTATGAGCATGACTAAATGCGAGTGTGTGTGTGCGTGTGTGTGCGTGCGTGCGTGTGCGCGTGTCTGTGTCTAAGCGCGTGTATGTGTGCTTGCATGAAGGACTCTCCGGTCTTCGGTGACGTATGGGCGTTCAGCTTTTGCCGAACGACCTGCAAAAAAGATTCGTTTATAGTGATCAAACGTATATGCTGTACATTAGCTCAATTCTTCCGTGAAATGAACATTGCCTGAGCAGGTGCACGATGTACCCGAGCGTCAGGTGTCGAAGTCATAGCAGAGCAAGCGCGAGATGATGTGTTTTGCTCAGGAACACACAACGCACCACCCGGTCTAGGAAATGAAACCACGATCTCGCGAACATGAGTGCAAAGCCCTGACAACTAGGCCATGCGTCCTAAATATACATATATATGTGTGTGTATATGTGATTATATATATATGTAAATATATAATCACACACAAACATACTACTTCGCACTATGTTTTAGATACACATGCACGTATATAAATAAGCTCCCACCTACACACTGATAAAGCACATTAAGACATCCAAAATACAAATATAAACAAGATAGAGAACTCATCCGGACGATATTCATAATAACATTAAATACATATACAAAAATATATATATATATATATATATATACTTTTGTTTTTATATATATATATATATATATATATATATATATATATATATATATATACATATATATATATACATATATATATGTATATATATATACATATATATACATATACATATATATATATATATATATATATATATATATATATATATATATATATATATATATATATATATATATATATATATATATATATATAAATATATACATATATACATATATACATATATACATATATACATATATATATATATATATATATATATATATATATATATATATATATATATATACATATATATATATATATATATATGTGAGGAACTGTTGAGCTGTGATGGTGAGAGTGGCGGTGGAAGTGGCAATGGCGGCGGCACTGCTGGTGGTGGTGGTGGCAGTTGTGGTGGTGGTGGTGGCGGTGGTTGGTTGGTTGTGTGGGGACTTCATAAGCAATGTCAGTGAGGTGCAAAAAACGATAAGCAAGTTATGCAGTACGGGGATATATGATGTGCATGTATGCATGTCTATCACAGTTAACAGTTCAAGCTCAGATTCAAACATTACAAGCTATTAACTCGTTTTTTTTCTAATCAGATTGTAATCGTTAGAAAATGGCTTTGCACTTACAAAACGTTGATGAAACACATTTACACAGTTTTTTTTCTTGCTTATAAACTATGTGGAGTTTTATTCAACCTACCAACCATACCATCTTACGTACCCACAAAACTTAAGTACCCCCACATATCTCGTTACTGCTTAATTACCTGTCTACGTTTCCTACCTGTGTTTGTATATGTAAATGTGTATACATATATACCTACATACACACATCTTTATATATATGTGTGTGTGTTTGTATATATATATATATATATATATATATATATATATATATATATATATATGTGTGTGTGTGTGTGTGTGTGTGTGTGTGTGTGTGTGTGTGTATGTATGTATGCATATGTATATATATGTATATATGTATGTACATAGATATACACAGATAGACAGTTATGCATAGTTATATACCTTGTCAAATCTGTGTCAATCTACCTGCGAATAACATTTCCTTCTAAGAATACCAAAACCTAGATAGGTGCGCATATATACATATATACACTGATACACACGCACACACACATACACACACACACACACACACACACACACACACACACACACACATACATATATATATATATATATATATATATATATATATATATATATATATATATATAAGGTTAAAGACCCCCTCCGATCAGGAATGACCATGGGATCGCACCTAGAAAGTTACCCGTCACTAATGTAAACAATATTGTTTGCCTGGTGTGCCAACAGAGAGCTTATGAAGTATTTTTCCCGGATTGGTAATCCCCCATTATTAGCTCTGATGTATATAAAATTATATTTATATAACGAGTCTTAGGTTTCATGAAGACGGTTACTCGGTGACCATAATCTCTACATTCCTGTTATACAGGACTCCTTTCTGTCGCAGAGTTACTCACGAGCTATTCTAAGAGCTCGTTCTGCCTCATCTTCGAAACGCCTAGTTTAGAATTGGAGGCAGCTGATGAGGGAAAAGTTCCATAAGTGGCTCATCTGTTTTCCTATGTGTTCATTCTGTTGTCCGTAAAAAAAGTCTGTTTTTTGTGCTTTGCTTATGTTCCCGTTCCTTTTTTTTTTTTTTTTTTGACGTCCTGTACTTGGATATGCATCAATATATACATGTAGATGTAGGTATGTACATATATGTATGCATACATGCATATGCTCATATATCATTTGTATTATATACTTAAAGATATATACATCATGGCTTCTGATTTAGGCAAACGGCCAGGAATTTTGGGGCTAGTACTTGATCAGTGCTTTATTTTATCGACCCCGGAAGGATGAAAGGTCAAGTTATCTTAGATGTAATTTGAACTCAGAATGTAAAGAATAAATATCTCGAAGTATTTTGCTAGGTAATGTAATGATTCTGGCAAACCACAGAACATACGTAATTCTTTCTAATTTAGGCAACAATTTTAGCGGATCGCATAAGTCGATTATATCGACCCCAGAGCTCAACTGGTTCTTATTTTATCGATCTTGAATGAAATGCAATTTGAACTAAGAACGTGAAGAGCCTGGAAGAAATGTCGCTAGGCATTTTGTCCGACGCGCTAACGGTTCTGCTATCTCGCTGCCTTCCACTACCCATACATAATGATATACAAAATTAATCAATCAAGGTGAAACGTACACTCACATTTTCGATACGTCTGTACGTCTATTTGTTTGTGGTTGGGGGGAGTATGTGCACATTTCGTATTTGTGCGCCGTGTTTGTGTGAGCGGGTTTTTATGTATGTGCGTGCCTAAGCTTGTGTGTGTATGTGTGTAAGTGTGCGTGCGTGCGTGTATGTGCGTGTGTGTGAGTGTGTGTGTGTGTGTGTGTGTGTGTGTGTTGCGTGTGTATGTGTGTGTATGTGTGTGTGTGTGTGTGTGTGTGTGTGTGTGTGTGTGTGTGTGTGTGTGTGTGTGTGTGTGTGCTGACTCTGGTTTACCTTCCACATTCGTCCGTGTGCTTTTTCTAAAATGCATGTATTGGATATTTTCTTTGCCGGTGGAGTCTCGCCGAGACCAAACCCAACTGGGTGGAATTGATAAATGAGCAAAAGATTAACTAAGATAATTCTGTCCCAACAATGCTATCTCATTGTGACATTCTTCCAATATTTTCTATTTATGTAGCTGTTCAACTTCATCCGTCGCAAATCACCCCGTGTTATATATATAAATATATATTGCACAATGCCATTGAGTGCAAAAAGAGATGTGTGACCAATACTTTTTTGGTGGTAGAGATCGCAGCTGAATGAGACAGATCCCTGCTACTGTTCTAACTTAGCTGTGATTCCTATCATATTAAAATCAACATACTATAACTAAGAATTTCGAGCTTGTTAAAAGTATTAGAGAACTAGATAACAATTAATGCCCGTTTTAGGTTAGTACAGTCGCTAATGTAATAAAGCTTTCATTTTCTATTTCAATGCCAAGTTCTCTTATACCCTCATAAAGTGCTTTTCTACCCAAAATATCAGGACCATAAAATATTTCTAACGTAATGGTTCACTTTTATTTGTGTTCCAGTTGATATTTATTCTCCCAATTTCTCGCACACTATGTTTAATATGAATATACAGTGTAAATACAAAGTACATTCGAAATCTAAAAATATCTGTTATATGGAAATAAATTGTAATATATAGTATATTTACTGCATTAACAATAAGGAAAAATTACTACATCGTTATTTCTTAAAGACTTTCGAGGATGTGCAGAATACCCCTATGATACCCTGAACACACTCACCCCTTGCCTAACAGCATATTTGATTATACAAATCCTTATCTTTATAGATAACTACATAAGTTCAGTTTATATACCAGGCACAAGGTTGAAAGACTTAAATTATCATCTACTTATTTTATCGCATAAAATCAAAGTACACACCTCTAACAACTGTGTTCTGCTTTTAATTTTTCTTTTAACATCGAAACCTCTGCACTTTTTCGGCCTCAAGCTCTTCCTGTACAAGCAAAACTTACTCCATTACCAACATCAGATAATCTTAAATGTCTTATATTTATATAAATCATTCTCTCCTTCCCGCTTCTTTATCTCTCCTTCTGTTTCTTTTCCTTCTCTCTCTCTCTCTCTCTCTCTCTCTCTCTCTCTCTCTCTCTCACTCTCTCACTCACTCAGTCGTTATTCATATATTTATATACACACACATACATACATAAATTCATATGTATAAGTACACACACACATAGAAACCCTCACTCTCATATATATATATATATATATATATATATATATATATATATATATATATATATATATATATATATATAATAATATTAGGGACAAAATCCAAAATTACAGGTAAAAACTCAATTAAAATCAATTTATAAAAAAATAAAATTAAATTGAGCTTTATAGATAAAATATATATAAAATATATAGTTTTAGGGAAAATAACCAAGTTTCAAGAACTCATCGATGAAAATCCACTATCACATATAGAAAAATTAATAATTAAAAGCACAATAAATGAGTATAATATTTTCATCGATGAGTTCTTGAAACTTGGTTATTTTCCCTAAAACTATATATTTTATATATATATATATATATAGATAGATAGATAGATAGATAGATAGATAGGGAGAGACAAAAAGAGAAAGAGATGAGTGACAAGACTGATAGAGTTGTAGAGTGGTATTTGTTTTGGCAAAGGGCTTAAAGCGAGGAGAAATGAACAAAAAAATTATTTTCTAAATGGTTTAACCATAAATCGATTTCTAGTTTAGGGATGTAACTCCGGGATTATTTTCGTTGTATTCGCACGTGGTTAAGATGAACGAATTAGATTTAGCTTGTATATAAGCGTGAACATTTTTATATGCCCTTGTGGATACGTTGTGTTCGTATGGGTATGTATAAATGTTTATTATTATGTATTTTGAGTTGTACCATACTGAAGCCGGTAAATGGAGTTACATCCCTAAACTAGAAATCGATCTATGGTTAAACCATTAAACAAAATCTTTTTATTTTCATTTCCCTGGCTTTCATCCCGTGACAATGTGGTAAATAATATAGTTCTTATTTCTAGCATGTGGCGCTACTCATTAGTGCTCTTACTCTAAATATATTTATATAATTATATGATTTGTATTAATTGTTACCTATATGGTTTATTACGTGCTGGCTACTTGATAAAATCTCATATAGATTTTATCCTTGATGATAAAGATATATATATATATATATATATATATATATATATATATATACCATGGATATATTTTCTCGGTGAAATTTCCTCGCGGTGAACTTTCCTCACGATGAATTCATGATGGAGAACTCTCCATCGGTGAACTTAC
>NC_142931.1:126429334-126431834 GCF_046866305.1 Octopus bimaculoides
AGCCTACGCTTTTCTACAGAAAGGAACACAGAAAGAAACAAGGAGAGAAACAAGCAGAGAAAAAAATGTGTAGTGGTTAGCGATCTATCATGGCGAATATATATATATATATATATAGATATATAGATATATAGGGCAGGGAATCGTCAATTAGTAATAAAATTAATAATTAACAATTTTGCCGGGTAGCTCAGTATGAAAAAACCTTTATCGGTAAAACCATTTATAATCATAATATACAGGGATTAGCAGAAGCCTGCTTCTCCAACATACTGAGAATTCAGAAATAGCAGTCAAAGAACTTCTTTGACTGCTATTTCTGAACTCTCAGTATGTTGGAGAAGCAGGCTTCTGCTAATCCCTGTATATTTATGATTATATATATATGATTATATATATATATATATATATATATATATATATATATATATATAACGTTACTGATGTTTGTGTGTATATACACAGATTTATTGTATGTACCTATATCCATAATCTGCGCGGGCGCGCGCGTGTGTGTGTGTGTGCATGTATATAGTACATGTGTGTGTGTACATGTAATATATACCAGCTTACGTTCTATTCTATTCCATTGAAAACCTCACCTCAGATATATATATATACTGTAAGTTGGTATCTGATGGATAAGCCAATAAAAATGAATAAATAAATAAATAAATAAAACGAACACATGTGCAGAAAAGGATTTAGAATAGGGCGCAGCTTTAGATTGGACTGATTGCACACGTAATAGGTTCCTGACGTGGTGTAGGTTGCTTCGCTAGGGCGCGTAGTCAGGAAACATGCACGCTATCATGATTTTGTTTTGAGTGAAAGAGAGGAAGAGTGAACTGTACCAAAGAATATTGAAAAGAAGTTTAATTAAATAGTGTAAATAAGTTATGTAGGACAGAATGTTTTGTATCTGATTTTGAATTTTGTAGGGTGTGTGTAGAAATATAGCGGTTATAGATTTGTTGTTATTCTATAACCTAAATCAGACCCTCTTATTACCTCCGCCTTCGCTAAGGTGGAGATATTATTTCAGTCGTGTTTGTTTGTTTATTTATCCGCTGACAAGATATCTCAAGAACCGCTGGATGGATTCGGATGAAACTTACAGGCATGTTTGGCCTCGTGACTGGCACGAATTGATTAAATTTGGGGATCGATCCAGTACCGGACAAAGATTCTGAATTGTTTTCCTTTTATTTATTTATTTTTTTACTTAATTTTTGAGAGCGGTCGAGTTCATTTTTAGTATTCCCGTTTGCGAGAGCAGTCGAGTTTATTTCAGATATTCTCATTCTAAAAATCATCTCTGATTAATCGTCGGGAGGACGTTGTTGTTGTATAGGCGGAGGTTTGCGCTCTCTGGGTGCTCTTGTTTGTCTTAAGTTGTGTTTTGTTTGTACTGCACTGTACAATATATCAAGGTGCATAGCCTAGTGGTTATGTTCACATTCATAACGCTGTGAGTTCAATCCCTTAACAGTTAAGGGATTGAACTCATAGCGTTACTCACATCATCCCGGAACTATAGTAGAAGATACTTGTCCAAGGTGTTACACAATGGGACTGAACCCGAAACCATGTAGTTGCGAGACGATCTTGTTAACCAGACGGACGTATCTGCGTCTGGGTGTAGTTTGTAAGGCATTTTGCCTCTTATACTAGCAGGTCGAGTGCAGATCTAAATGAGTTGTTCTTTTGAACGGCAAACTTAAATTTTGTTCCATTCAGTACTAAACAGTAATAAACATCATTTTATTTCATGCGTATCTTTTTCGCAGAACTTCTTCAATGTTTTCTTTCCCAGACATTGTATAAGAAAATGCAAAAGCGAAAGAATATGAACACCAAGAAATTGTTTTAAATAGAATACACACGTAGAATAAATCAAAATATATTTGTTTCATAAACCTTTATTTTCTAACTATTAGCCTTATTTTCAGAATATATAGTTGTAATATTTATATCTTCACTATGGTCAGTTGGTTTCATCTCCAATATTCATCAGGTGTTTTATTCCTGTGCATCTACTTATACAGATTTATGCTTGAATGGAGCAATGAAAATGTTGTTCTAAAATAAGGGTTGTAAGTCTCATATCAACTAAGACATTGGAGTATGCATAACAATGTTAATACGGTTTCATTTTAAAATAAAGATTCTTCGTTCAATCCCAATCTAAAATAAATATCGAAGATGCGGCTATTGTAGATATAAATTTTAAAGATAAGGTCAGTAACATAATTTTAACCTTGATAACAATATATCACAAGCATTTAGAACCAGAAATTTCAAAACTTTTCACACTGGTGACACAATTTTTAAGAATAAAATTCTTTGTGTCGCATTGAGTTATGGTATAAGTTAGATGTGGTACCACGTCACTAGTCACGTGTCTAAATGATACAGGGTGTTGTCGACTTCTAAAATATACTTTACAGCCAAATATTTTTTGAAAATTGATCGTGTTTGACTTCATTTTGTGACACAC
>NC_142931.1:126436834-126451834 GCF_046866305.1 Octopus bimaculoides
AGCCCTACTGGAGCAGACGTAGGAAAAGCGTTTAGAATACAGGTTGTGTGTTGGCACTCCGTCGCTTAGGACGTCGAGGGTTCCAGTTGATCCGATCAACGGAACAGCCTGCTCGTGAAATTAACGTGCAAGTGGCTGAGCACTCCACAGACACTTGTACCCTTAACGTAGTTCTCGGGGATATTCAGCGTGACACAGAGTATGACAAGGCTGACCCTTTGAATTACAGGCACAACAGAAACAGGAAGTAAGAGCGAGAGAAAGTTGTGGTGAAAGCGTAGAGCAGGGTTCGCCACCATCCCCTGCCGGAGTCTCGTGGAGCTTTAGGTGTTTTCGCTCAATAAACACTCACAACGCCCGGTCTGGGAATCGAAACCGCGATCCTACGACCGCGAGTCTGCTGCCCTAACCACTGGGCCATTGCGCCTCCACTTAGAATACAGGTACAAGGCCGGAATTTTGGGGGCCGATTACATCGACCTCTTGCTCAACTGAAACTTATTTTATCGACCCTAAAAGGAAGAAAGGCAAAGTCAACCTCGGCGGCATTTAAATTGATTACGTAAAGCCGAATACATGCTACTAAGCATTTTGTCCAGCGTGCTACCGACTCTACCACATCGCCGCCTTTGATATATCTTATAATCCTTTCTACTAAAGGCACAGGATGGGGGGGGGACTAGCCGATCACATCGACCCCAGTTTTACACTGGTACTTAATTTATCGACCCCGAAAGGATGAAAGGTAAAGACGACTTCGGCGGAATTTGAACTCAAAACGTAAACACAGACGAAATGCCGCTAAGCATTTTTTTTTCCCGGCGCGCTGACGATTCTACCAGCTCGCGCCATCAGTATATCTAAAAATGTTATTGCAGCTTATCCTTGATCGAAAATGATCGAAAATGCTCCAGTTTTAACCACCCCGGCTTCATTCGCACATAGCATATGTAAGACTGTGCTATACAACGTGTCTTCTCCTTTAGAATGATACTTAGGTGTTGCGATTTGAAGGTGTTGTGACTGCTATTTCTGTCATGTGTTCCAGCACAGTGGTAGGTATACGGAGTCAAAGCGGAGATATGATATTTATTACTTTGAAAAGGAAAGGAGGCGTGTATCGAGGATAATATTGCTCTGAACAAAAAGCCAGCTTGAATGACTACTTTTGATCATAGGTTTATTGCAGTAGAGCTGACCAGGGGCTAAATAAAACAGCAATGACGACAGATCTCTTTCTTTCTCTCACTCTCTCTCTCCCCCTCTCTCTCTCTCATTCCCTTTCCTTCTCCGTCCCTCTCCCTCTCACACAAACACACGCACGCACGCACGCGTGCACGCACATTTATGTGTCAGTTCTCCGTATGAACGAACGCCGTGACACAAAAGCAAGCTGCTGCACTCTGACTGAACAATGCTGATTGGACGCATTCAAAGTAATCAATAGCAGGGCTACTGCAAACAATGAAGCCATCAACCAATCAACAGCGTAGGGTTGTGACTATGCGCAGTGTTCACTCATAAAGTAGAACGGTTGGATTTGGGAGTGGTTGTTTCGGCATTCATAGCAAAATGGGCCCTTGTGATTAAGTGAGCAACTAACATGGAAATACCTTGGGAAAATTAACAAGCAACAAGCAGCACCATTAATGCTAATACCTATAAGTCTCTCACGCTTTCTCTCACTATATAGTATCGTTATGGAGGCGCAATGGCCCAGTGGTTAGGGCAGCGGACTCGCGGTCGTAGGATCGCGGTTTCAATTCCCAGACCGGGCGTTGTGAGTGTTTATTGAGCAAAAACACCTAAAGCTCCACGAGACTCCGGCAGGGGATGGTGGCGAACCCTGCTGTACTCTTTCACCACAACTTTCTCACACTCGTACTTCCTGTTTCTGTTGTGCCTGTAATTCAAAGGGTCAGCCTTGTTACACTCTGTGTCACGCTGAATATCCCCGAGAACTACGTTAAGGGTACACGTGTCTGTGGAGTGCTCAGCCACTTGCACGTTAATTTCACGAGCAGGCTGTTCCGTTGATCGGATCAACTGGAACCCTCGACGTCGTAAACGACGGAGTGCCAACAACAACAGCTATCTCTAGATCACAAGTATTTCACCCCTTAGCCTGTACGCTTCACCCGATAGGGGCAGCAAGGATTGTGCTAGTCTTCACCTAGGGAAGGGTTCCACTCGCGGGCTCTTATCAGCAATAACTAACTTCAGTTAGTTTCAGCTGCCTTTCCTATTTCCTTCATGAAAATCAATACATACGTACGTTTATATATAGGCAAATTGAAAACCAAAGTCATTTATTATAATCTAATTAATATGGCTTATTATTAATGACTTGAGATACTCGTTCTGCCTAGGTTTTGATTTTTTCCTATGGTATAATATATGCCTGCTATAATGGAACACCACCACAGATCCCTAGATCCAACCTTAGCAGTGATCTTGGAACCTAAATGTGGACCTACTATAGTACTTACCCAGCATACCTATTCGTTTAGATCACAAGTGAATTAAACCCCTCATATTCGATAGATATCCGACAGACGGATAATTTGACAGAAAGAATAGACTTATCGACAAAGAGGGAGAGAGGGGGAGAGAGGGATAGATAGACAGGCAGACAGACAGACAGACAGACAGATAGACATACAGACAGATAGATAGATAGATAGATAGATAGATAGATAGATAGATAGATAGATAGATAAGAGTGGATAAATCGACGCATATATGCTTAATCGCATGAGCACGGCAAATACTAACTTACACTTGGCCTATATATTTCTTTCTCACACTTATTTATCATTCAGTCTCTCTCTCTCCCACCCTTTCTATCTATCTATCTATCTATCTATCTATCTATCTATCTATCTATCGGTCGGTCTGTCTGTCTACCAGTTTACCTATCTCTCTATCGCCTATCTATCTATATATTTATTCATTTCTATACCTAAGTATCTATCTACCTCTCTAGCTATCTGTCTGTCAGTATGTATGTATGTAAGTATGTATACGTGCAGATTTATATGTATGTATATATGTAGGAGAATATACGAAAAAACAACAACAGACTAGGACAGGTGGTGTAAATAACAAAAGGATGTATTAGTATGACGCTCGGGAATACGGAAAGTCTTTGACGTCTCGAGCTACGCTCTTCAACAGAAAGAATACGGAGACAAGGAGAAAAACACGGAGAAAAAAAATTGAATAGTGTCCAGTCAACGGTCAATCATAATAAGGAAAGTAAAGGTAAAAAAAATGATGATAAAGGAGGTTTACAAAAGTTCAAAAGTTCAAAAGTTTTTTAGACGTCGTGGTATATTGAAGCGATTTCCAATCAGAAGATGGGTCCAGTGTAATCCGTGGGTAGGAGAGGTGCAGCCGGAGGGTATAAAGTTCAGAATCAGACAGTCCAGAAGGAGTAGATCCAGAAGGAAAGAAGGTAGAATCCAAAAGTTCGTGTGATGAGAGGAGACAGGATTAGCTGGTGCGACCACGTCAGCGTGTATTATATGTGGGAAAATATACGAAAAAACAACAGACGAGGACAGGTGGTGTAAATAACAAAAGGATGTATTAGTATGTATGTATGTATGTATATATGTATGTATACGTGCAGATTTGTATGTATAGTTTTATGTCTGTGTTCTCATGCATATACTTGCATATCTAGACAAGATCGGATATACTTAAATGATACAGATTTTTACAGTTCCTGTAGACTTCGAATCAGCTTTCTCCTTTGTGGTTTTGAGAAGCCTAATTTCTCAAGGTTAGTATTTAGGCAGTGTGTTACATATCCCAGGTATAAACCTGAACTTGTAATCTGGATTGAGTAAGTGCAGATTTCGCAATAGCTCAGGGTAGGTATTCTCGTTTTCATTGATCTTCAGATGCTACCAATCAATCTATTAATCTGATTACAGATGCATTTTATAGATAACAGAGATAACTTAGGTTGGTTTCTGCCATTATCAGCCCAGGCCATGACTAACTCAATAGCACCACCTGAAAAAGTCTATTGGGTAATTATTTCGGGACACCATGGACCACTCAAACAGAGAGTTGTCGTTGGTTGAGACGTATCCAGGTGTAGGTCGTTTATCCGGTATTTCCTGGAGGAATTTGTCCAGGTACCGTTTGAAAGTTTTGGGGTCTTTTTCTACTTCGATTTCTTTCGGGATAACATAACATCTATGTATTTTTTTTTTTTACGCATTCACATATATATCTGTGTATGTATGTTATTCCCATCCAATAAGAACATAGTATACGAACACAACATCTCTCTCGCGCGCGCACCAGTTTGTGAACGTAGTTTCGTAATTGAGACTGCTCCTTTCTACAAATACTCGCTCCAGTCCTAATGCACTTAACCACATTCATTTCATCCGTACTTTTATCTTTTACTTTTTTCCGTTGAGGCTTGGACTCCTCCTGATCCGTGACCCTCATGAATGCCGGTGCAGATCCACAGTGGATTCTTTCGGCTGCCACTCACTGTCATGGCGCCATAGTGCTGACTGACTTCCGAGCCATGCCGCCCTTAACAAGATCATAAAGCAGGCGTCCCCTTCCCAGCTCAGGCCAGCGGGACTGCGGTTATGTTGGGAGCAACACCTTGAATTTTTGTCGAACATATCAACCACAGTACTGATTATGTTTTCTCTGCTTGTTTTTAAGCCTGGTGCTTATTTTATCGGTCACTTTTGTCGAGGGACTATTTACTGGGACGTAAAGACACGATCACCGATTGTTAAGCGATGGCAGGGGACAAATAGAAACACAAAGGCATATACACACAAAATATATATATATATATACATATATATATATATATATATATATATATATATATATATATATATATATATATATATATATATATATATATATATATATATATATATACATATATATATATATATATATATATATATATATATATATATATATATATATATATATATATATACGAGTCCCCTATATAACGTTTCAGCCTCTGAAATGTATGTTTGTATGCATGTATGTATGTATGCATGCATGTATGTATGCATGTATGTATGTATGCATGCATGTATGTATGCATGTATGTATGTATGCATGTATGTATGTATGTATATATGTGCATGCGTGCGTGAATGTATGTGTGCATGCGTGTGTGCATCTATGCATGTACTCCATTTCTCGTGTTTGTTGCACCAAACATACATACATACATACATACATACATACAATCATACATGCATCCATGCATTTTTTTAGCATGATTGTGGGATTATGCATTTCAGCATTATAATATTACCATCTGAGGTCGTTCCTGTCACATTTGGGCATCTGTCATCTACTGTTGTCCCGGGTTCACCTTATCCAGTAAATGAAAGTAGGTACAAAGAATTATTCGCGGAGCCAATCGGATTTAAAGATCCCTGCGTTGTCGTGGTATGTCGTGGTATGTCAGTGTCACAGTGAGGATTAATTACATTGAAAACACAAGCCATTCATCAATCATATGACTAAATGCGTGCGTGTGTATGTGTGTGTATATGTGTGTGTGTTTATATATATATATATATATATATATATATATATATATATATATATATATATATATATATATATATATATATATATATACATTTATATATATATATATATGTATATATACACACACACACACACACACACACACACACACACACACACACATATGTATATATATATATATACCTATGTGTGTGTGTGTGTGTGTGTGTGTGTGTGCGTGTGTGTGTGTCTGTGTGTGTGTACATTACAGCTTTTATCTTTTACCTTTTACTTGCCTCGGTCATTTGATTCTGCCCATGATGGAGCACAGTCTCGAAAGGTTTTCATCGAAACAAATAGACCCAGGGGCTTATTTTTCAAAAGCCTAGTAGCATACTTATTCTCTTTTGCCGAAACGGTAACACACCAACACCGGATGTCTGGTGGTGGTTGGGGACCAAACGCTCACACAGGCACACGCACAAAGATACATGCATATATATGCATGCATGTATATATATATATATATATATATATATATATATACAGAGTGCGGTGAATAAACTGTTGTCTAAATTGCACAAAAATGAAAATAACACTGACATCATTTTAATAGATATATTTACCTAAATTATATAAAGATATCTTGAAATACTAAAGAGAAAATTTATTCAGTAAAATCGCCACTGGCTTTAACCATACACACACACATGCATATATACATACACACATACATACATACACACATGGACACACACACATACATACATACATGCGTGCATACACACATACGTGTATACATACATACACACACATACATACACACACATACATACACACATACATACACACAAATACACGCACACATACATACATATATGCATAATACATATATACATACGTACTTACATAGAACTCACACACATACATACATGCCTATAAACATACATACACACATACGTACACATATACAGACATACACACATACACATACATACATACATACATACATACATACACTTACATATACATACACACATACATACAAACACACAAACTAGACATACACACATACACATACATACGTACATTCATACATACATACACTTACATATACATACACACATACATACAAGCACACAAACTAGACATACACACATCCACTGACGTAAGCATCACCTCGCTAGTAATCGCCATAATCCTATATAAACAGACCCCTCCTGCAACTCCCTATACAGTCTCGTATACAGATGTGTGTTGTTATAAAACACAACGTAACTAAAACTGACATATTTACAGCCCTGCTTTAAAAGGGCCACCTTAGGATGTCTATGAAATTTAGTAATACCACCCTTGTTACTACTTATAAGACTAGTTTGTGTATTACGTACTCAACGGGGAAGCCCTCACGTGGTCGCTCGACCAACTAGAAATAGCAGCAATAATCTTTCCCATATGAGTTTAAGATCTGACTGTTTGATTAGAGAAAGAGGAATATTGAATAAGGTTTGTAAGTGGGATGGTTTACTGTTCGATCGGAGACGACCTTGGGTTAAGCAACAACAAACAATAACAACAATTAAAGCAAGAGCAAAGATAACAACAAAAAAAAGGCAACAGTAAGTAATTTTGTATAGATTATTGCTAATGGTTTTATAATACGTAGATAAGGCTACTATAGAGTCACACGCACAAGCTCACACGTACGCTCACGCATAGACGCACACACACTTACCTACCTGACTACCTACTTATCTACATACATACATACATACATACATACATACATACATACTTAGATACATACGTACATACAAATTTGAGGTACTGAGAGACACTGACAAATTTACGACACCTCTCCCTTGAGCAAAGATGGGAGAGATATGCAGTGATATACATATGGAACAGCATAGAGGAGCATCAAGAGTTATACCAGCCCACGAATACGACGTCACTACACTGTGCCAAAGATCCTACACATGTCTAGAATAAGGACCAGGTACTGTAAAGGATTAGAATTCAAAGGTCCACAGCTATATAATATCTTGCCAAGGAACTTGAGTGATCTACATAGACGTGGGGGCGAGGAGAATGTTTTGAGGAAGCTTCTTGACCTTCTGTTGTTGAAAATCCCAAATGAAACTAAATTACAGCAAGAAGCTCAAACGTGGACAGTAATATCAAACTCGCTTATTGAGCAAAAACCAAACAAAGGAATAGCTATTGTAAAGGTCATATACTGGCGTTGCACAGCATGGTCTTTAAGCTGAAAAGCATAGGTGAATAAAAGTATATATATATATATATATATATATATATATATATATATATATATATATATATATATATTATATATATATATATAATCAAGAACAAAATCTATATAGTATTTTATCAAGTACCTAGCATGTTTTAGAGCCATTTGGCGTCTACTTCTAGCCCTTGTCTTAATATCTTAACTATTTTCAAGCCGATCACACAAAGAAATGGTGTTCGTTGTCGAACGACGAGAATGAGTGCTCAACACCGCATTGGTGGGTAGAATTTCCTTATTCGTGTATTAAAGATATCATTGGTTTCGTGTTAAGGAAAATGTCTTAATATCTTAACAATTTTTCAGCCGATCACATGAAGAAATGGTGTTCGTCTTCATTTTGTATAAAAACATATATATATTATGGAAGCGAGAAAATTATTTTCTGAGAGTACACACTGGCTCAGCAGGTAACCAGTGCAATGATGCTGTGTTTGCCTGCATTGAACAAGCAGAAATTATAGAACTCAAAGTAAGAAATTGCGAAAAATTTACACAAAGATACCTTAGAGAACAACAAGATATATCGCAGATTATCCACGTCAACCAGTGATGATGGAACGGTCGTCTGTGCGTGTGTGTGTGTGTGTGTGTACGTACAATATAGATGTTTTATAAGGATACAATACATATATGCGCGTCTGCGTGTCTGTCTGCCTGCCCGCCTGTCTGTATGTACGTATCTATCTATATATCTATCTACCTATCTATATGTATATATATATATATATATATATATATATATATATATATATGCATTGGTAATTTTGTGCCGTTTGTTTGAGAATAAGTATACACGCACATATAAATAGGCATATATATATATATATATATATAAATTAAGAGGAGTCACAATGCTGACTAGCGCCGCTACTGCTAGAAATAAGATTTAAAACAACTCAAAAGCTCCGAAGAACTATCTTAATGACTGACAAAGACTTTTGAGTTGTTTCAACTCTTATTTCTAGCAATAGGGGTTCTTGTCAGCACCTTCAGCCTCTTTTGTGACCTCTATTAATTTTGCCTTTAAGTTCAAATTGCTAATAAGTTACCCATTTAATTTGTTGTGTGTGTGTGTGTGTGTTTGTGTTTGTGTGTATGTATAAGTATATCTATACACACACACACATACACATATATATGTATATATTTATTTGGCACTATGCGCGTGTGTTGATAAATAAATAGACATACAACTATGCATGTGTGTTGATAGATAAATAGACATACAAACAGATAAACAGACAGACAGACAGACAGACAGACAGACAGACAGACAGACAGACAGACAGGTAGATAGATAGATAGATAGATAGATAGATAGATAGATAGATAGATAGATAGATATGAAACTCAGGTTTCACTGGGTCACTACCCTGAGTCTCCGGTTTGCGATACCTTACCCAAATTTCAAAATTTCACATGCCAGCATAACACACGCACACACAGACATACATACACACAAGCACACACGCATACACACACACATATGCACACGCACACACAGGACCATATGCACGTACATATGCACACACACACACACACACACACACACACACACACACACACACAGATGCATACACACTTCAATGCTTCCACCCAGTTGAGGTGACGAGTACTTTTAAGTTAAGGTTATTACAGTAACCTTACCCATGTTTATATTTTTAACCCAATCTTCATCAGACCCGGCCCCTAAAATCTGATGCAACGGGTGACCATAAGGAAAATTTTTATTTCTAAATGATGCATGACACTCAACGGTTTAATTTAAGATTTATTGACTTATCCAACCATAGGGTGCAATAGTTCACTGCTATTAACAACGTCGAAACAGCGATTCAAAGAAGAGGCTCTACTTGGTCGAACGACTTGCTAAAAATAGCAGTTGGATTCCTTTCAAATCTCACTACCTGGTCTTACTTATAATAATAATAATAATAATAATAATAATAATGATAATAATGGTTTCAAATTTTTCCGCAAGGCAGCAATTGGGGGTGGGGGGATGATTCGATTACATTGGGGTCAACTGGTGCTTATTTTATCAATCTCGGAAGGATGTAAGGCAAAGTCGACCTCGGCGGAATTTGAACTCAGAACGTAGCGACTGGTGAAATACCGCCAAGTATTTCACTCGGCGTGCCAACGCATAATAATAATAATAATAATAATAATAATAATAATAATAATAATAATAATAATAATAATAATAATAATAATAATAATAATCCTTTCTACTAAAGGCACAAGGCCTGAAAAAATTGTGGAGGTGGGTGACTAGTCGATTACATCGACCCCAGTGTTTCATTAGTACCTAATTTTTCGACACCGAAAGGATGAAAGGTAAAGTAGACCTCCGCGTAATTTGAACTCAGAACATAACGACGGACGAAAAGCCGCTAAGCATTTTGTCCGACGTGCTTAACGATTCTCCTTGCTCGCTTTGTTATGCGCAATAATTGAAGTCTTAAAGTCTAATATTTTGTCCACATTATCATTTCCTAAGATAGATGGGAACTTCTCGAAGGAATTGAAACTGGATCGTTAACTGCATACGGAGCTGTTTCGGTTAAGTTATCGTGTATCCCAGTATATTTTGAAGGAATTCGTGTACAATACCCCAGCACAATGTGGTGTATTGTATGAAAAACAATACACCACACATATGATATTTGTGATCTAATGTAGAAGAAATTTAATATATTCCTCTTTATTGTAGGAAAATATACATTTAAATAGGTCTCATGGGGACAGCCTACTCCTGAATAATGTATACTTGCCTCTGCTAAACCATTCTGAGCAAAATATCTTTGGTTACATCATTCCAGCAAAGCAGTCATTGGTTCACTACATTTTAGAAGGCGAGAATGACAAACAGTATTGGTGCACTCGGGTTTTTAGATGTATGAATCTATGCATGCGTAATGTGTTATCCATGTATAGTTTAACTGAGAACCTTGAACTTCCGTCACTTGTTCTACTTGGTGGGGGATACGCCTTGTGTTGTTGTTGCTGTTGCTTTGATTTTCTTCATGTTGTTGTTATTGTTAAGGCGGCGAGCCGGCAGAATCGTTAGCATGCAGGCCAAAATACTTAGCACCATTTCGTCCGTCCTGACGTTCTGGGTTTAAATTCCGCAGAGGTTGTCGTCTTTGCTTTTCCTCATTTTGGGCTCGATAAAATAAGTACCAGTTGAATATTGGGGTTGATGTAATCGATTTGCTGCCCCGAAAATTTCTGGCCTTATACCAAAATTTGAAACCAACTTTGTTGTTCTTTTTCTTCCGGCATTTTACATTCTGGGTTTCTGAGCTCAAATCCTACCGGGATTAGATTTGCCGTTCATCTCTCTGGGATCAATAAAATAAAGTACAAGTCAAGTATTGGGGTTGATATAATCAACTACTCACCCCCCCCACCCTACACATACAAAAAGAAACACAAAAAATATTTACTGTTTCCACTGAAAGTGAACTTGCATAATATTCCACGCAATGATATCAGGACTCTATAATCCAAAAACGATCAATTTAACAACACGACCTTGTTTCCAGTGGAAGTGTATGAACCAAGACACTTGTCTGGTCTGCCTTGCAATGATATCGAACACGAGACTTCACGATTGCGATGCGAAATTTTTCAGAATGCGATATACTTGTTTCCAATGAAAGCGGATGAACTAAGACGCTTGATATTCCTTGCAATAGGATCGAACACGGGACTTTACGATCAAGAACCGAACTGCTTAACAAGACGACCTGCCTGCTTACAGTGGAAGTGTTACGTACTGAGCAAACTAATAATCATAAATCACTAAAAGAGACTGAAACGGCTGGTTGACTACGGTTCTGGATCGTTGACTTTGAGATAGTAAAGCCGTATCAACGTAAAACTAGTATACATTGTATCACACTGAAGTAAACCACTTATCACTGTTCGCCTTGTTGGATTCAGTCAGTCAACGGTTGGAGTCTCTCACCCAAACCTTGATATACAGATTCCTGTGTTGTTGAATTATCAAATCAAATATTAAGTTGACGTCAGAATTTAGAAACTTCGAGAGAACGTGAAATCATTTTTTTTTTCTTTTCCTTTCTTTTTCTTTATTTTTGGCACGGTGAAACTCGAAGGAGATGGAGATTATATATAATATAATATATGGTAGTCTCTCGCTCCAAGAAAGACGGTTCTGCAGTTTCTTGCTGAACAATCTGTGCAGATAATTTGTTTATAGTGATCAAATTAGCCTTGTACCAAAATTTGCAACTAATATTAAGGCAGTGAGCTGGCAGAACAGTGAGCGAACCGGGCAAAAATGCTTTGCAGCATTTCGTCCGTCTTCACGTTCTGAATTCAAATTACACCGCGGTCGACTTTGCCTTTCATTCTATCGGGATTGATAAAATAAGTACCAATTAAGCATTGGAGTCAATGTAATCGACTTACCCCCACCCCCAAAATTGCTGGCCTTGTACGAGCTGAAAGAATCGTTAACATGAAAGACGGACAAAATGCTTCGCAGCATTTCGTCCGTTTTTATGCTGCGAGTTCACATTCCACCGAAGTCGACTTTGCTTTTCATCCTATCAGAATCGATAAAAAGGGGAATTTGACAAGACAGTCAGTCGGACGCTGACACTCGTTGATGCTGCATCGAAGAGGCCAGGGAATAGAAGAAAGAAGACATGCACCCAACACCAGAGCTGAAGACACCTCCGAAAGGGGGGGGGGGCACCACGTCAAAACGGTAGAGGATGTCTTGAGCTAACTGGATCCTATAAAGGAGCTGTTGTGGTAGCAGACCACGAAACATGGTTGAAATTCCTCCATACCAGTTGATCAGTGGGATCAATGTTATCGTCTTACCTCCTCCCTCGAACTTGCTGGTTTTGTGCTAAACTTTAGTACACGTCCAACATTATTATCTAAACAGTATTGTCGAATGGTTAAGAAGTCCTCTTCGCAACTACGATGTCCCGTGTTCAATCCCACTACGGGGACGATCTTCACTAGGGACTCAGCGAATAGCCATATCTGCCTCACATGCAACAAATGTTTGACACGTATTAGTAATTATTTTTTAAATTTTGGCACAATGCCAGCAATTTTGAGGGAACAGATGATTTGCAGTGGTTCCCAAGGTGGGCGGTATTGCCCCTCTGGGGGCCGGTTGAAAGTTCCAAAGGGACGTTGAAGAAAAGTGGAGCGATGATGGGGTAGCGATTCATGTAAAAACAAGAAAATAATGGGTGCATAATTTTAAGTTTTACTTGCGAAATACAGTTGCTTTGTATTTGCTTCA
This sequence comes from Octopus bimaculoides, assembly GCF_046866305.1. Lineage (NCBI taxonomy): Eukaryota > Metazoa > Mollusca > Cephalopoda > Octopoda > Octopodidae > Octopus > Octopus bimaculoides. Next base: position 126,449,992 of record NC_142931.1, read on the forward strand.
GAAAGAGGTCGATGTTTGTGATGGTTTGTTGGAGTGAAGGCGTCAGGAATGTGGCCTGGATGTCAAGGGGGCGGCAGCCCGAAAAAATCTGGAAACCACTGGTTTATAATGATCAAGTTGATCTTGTGGTCAAAATTTGCAGCTAATACTGTTATTATGTAAGGCAGTGAGCTAGCAGAACAGTTTGCGCTGCGGAAAAAAATGCTTAGCAACATTTCGCCCGTCTTCACGTTCTGAGAGGAAATGCCGCCGAGGTCGGACAAAATGCATAGCGTTATTTCATCCGCGTTTACGTTATTATGAGTTCAAATTCCACCGAAGTCTACTATGCTTTTCATCCTTTCGAGGTCGATAAAATAAGTACCAGCTGAGCATTGGGTATCGATGTAATCATCTAGCCCACTCGCCCAAATTTTCACGCCTTATAGCCAAAACAAAACTATTCCACGTTTATTGAAGTTGTTAGTTTTGTTGTTGTCGCTGTTGTTGCCGTCGTTAGACGTAAAGGAAGTGTTATATTAATACAATGTGTTCCTGGTTACCAGTCTTGCTCACGTTGTTGTTGTTGTTGTTGTTATTGTTGTTGTTGTTGTTGTTGTTGTTGTTGTTGTTGTTGTTGTTGTTGTTTTTGTTGCTGCTGCTGCTGTTGTTGTGGTTATTGTTGTTAGTCTTCCTTTACTGGTGACGCTGATGACTGTAGATGTGATATTTGTAATTTTGTTAACGTTATATACACTGCTACATTCGTTGTTGTTGTTGTTGTTGTTGCTGTTGCTGCTGCTGCTGCTGCTGCTGCTACGGCTGCTGCTGCTACCGCTGCTGCTGCTGCTGCTGTTGGTTTGTGATAATGGTTCGTCCTTTCTCCCCCACATTCATACCTTCTCTACGAAACTCTCTCTAGTTCTCTACAGGACATTATCCCCACTCTCTCTCTCTCTCTCTCTCTCTCTCTCTCTCTCTCTCTCTCTCTCTGTGCGTGTGTGTGTGTGTGTGTGCATGTGTTCATATTTCTTTTATTTAGATTCCCCCCCCCCTCTAGCATTCCCTCGGATTTTACCTCCCACCAGCTGTCTCTCCCTCCTTCAAGCTTTTTCACTCGTTTTTCCATCTGTCTGCCTCTCTCTCTCTCACTCCCTCTCTCACGCACGCGTGCGCACTGTGACACATATACACTCTTCAACTCTCTTACGCTTTCTCCCTCCCTCCCTCTCTCTCTCTCTCTCTCTCTCTCTCTCTCTCTCTCTCTCTCTCTCTCCAGCTCACACCAGCTCTCTCCTATCTATCTACCCATCTTTCTGTCCGATTATATCTCTCTATCCTTTTATCTCAAGATCCGAGTCTCTCTCTTTTTCACTTTCTCTGTCACTCTTCCACTCTCTCTCTCTCTCTCTCTCTCTCTCTCTCTCTCTCTCTCTCTCTCTCTCTCTCTCTCTCTCTCTCCTATCTCTCTCTCTACTTCTCTCTCCCTTTACCTCTATCACTGACTCTAGTTTTCTCTTCCCTTTCAACTCTTCTGACCTGACAGTGTCAAAGATATTAGTGATGGCGGATGTTTGCACATGGCTGCCAAGTAATTGGAGGAAATCTCGCGAGAACAAACACCCTTATCTCGTTGTTGTGTCCTATGGGACTAGATGTCACACACATACACACACGCAAATATACAGGTGCTAGCGCATGCGCACGCGCGTACACACACACATACACACACGAAGTCACACATACAGCTTCTATGAAGTGTCGCTCATGTTTTCTTGCGTAAAGCTAAAGAAAGCATTGGTCCTTGTCGCCAAAAAAAAAAAAAAAAAGGGAGCATACACACCAATGGTCTCCATAGATTATA
>NC_142931.1:126456834-126459334 GCF_046866305.1 Octopus bimaculoides
CTGCCATGCGAATTGTTATGAGTTGAATGAAAGTCAAACCGTGATCTCCAATGACGATTAGTTCTTGAAAAGTTGTCTTACATAAACAACCATTCATTAATCTTTGAACTCTCTTACAGCTATAAGCTAACATTCCTCCTCCTCGTTCACCTCTTCCAAATCCTCCTCCTTCTTACCTCCTCTTTAAAAACACCATAGACATATCGGCTTACATATTACATATATTCCCGTCCTTGGGCCCTGAACTTCTAATGGAGTCGTAGGGGCGCCATCGTGACATGCGGCGTGTCTTGGGTATTTTAAACGTGACAGTACTCGACCCTCTCCTGTTTTGAACGCAGTCAATTTCTTCCAAATGCAAAAATTGAAAGGATAGAGAAGAATCGTAAATAGTACTAGGCTGTTTCTTCATTTATGCATCCCAAAAGGGTGTAGGACAAAGTAGATCTTGGAGGGATTTGAACTCAAAGAGCGCAGAGACCGCGAATGAATAACGCAAGGAAATTTATCCGATGCTCCAGCGACCGTGACACTTCGCTTCTTTTTATATAACTTTGACTACGTGGTATGTGGTGAGCAATTTGTTTCCCAGCCCTGTGATTTATGGTTCGGTTCCTTTGCATGGCACCTTGAGCAAGTGTTTTCTACTGTAGCTCCGAGCCAACCAAAGCCTTGTGAGTGAATTTATTAGACGAAAACTGAAAGAAGCTTGTTGTATATATATATATATATATATATAGGTGAGAAAGTTGGTATGTGAATATATATATATATATATATATATATAATATATATATATATATATATATATATATATATATATATATATATATATACATATACATATATATGCATGTGTGAGTGTGTGTAAGTGTGTGTGTGTGTGTGTGTGTTTTGGCACCACTCGCTCGGAAACAGGTTCAGCAAAAAAAGATCGATGGTATACGTACTGGGCTTAAAAATGAATACACTGGTGTCGGCTCAATCCTAGTTCCATTCAACCCTTCAAGGCGATGCCCCAGCATGGCCACAATCGAAACAAGACTGAAACAAATAAAACAGTTAAAAGTTAAAGTTATACGACTATTATATCTTATCATGGTATGCCTGTATAAGGCGGGTAGCTGGCAGAATTCTTAGCAAGTCGAGCAAAATGCTTAACTGCATTTCGTCCGTCTTTACGTTCTCAGTTCAAATAGTTTTCGTCAACCAGTTCCACTCACAAGGTTTTAATCGGCTCGGGACTAGATTAGAAAGCACTTGCTCAAAATACCAGACAGCAGAACCAAACCCGGAAACATGTGGGTCCGAAGCAAGCTTCTTCCCACACAGGTACACGTAGAAACAATCCCCCCACAACATGCCCATATTTTAATATACATGTACATACAGAAATTCTTATACAAAGATATGCGCATATATCTTAGACACGCGCAAACATACAATATATACACACATATACACGCTAATATGGACACGTACATGTATACGCTAATGTACACATACATACTCTCTTTTACTCTTTTACTCTTTTACTCTTTTACTTGTTTCAGTCATTTGACTGTGGCCATGCTGGAGCACCGCCTTTAGTCGAGCTAATCGACCCCAGGACTTATTCTTTGTAAGCCTAGTACTTATTCTATCGGTCTCTTTTTGCCGAACCGCTAAGTTACGGGGACGTAAACACACCAGCATCGGTTGTCAAGCGATGGTGGGGGGGGACAAACACAGACACACAAACACACAAACACACACACACACACACACACACACACACACACACACACACACATATATATATATATATATATATATATATATATATATATATATATATATATATATATATATATATATATACATCACGTATATATACACAGTCACATATGTATTAATCATTAATTTATATACTCACAATCACTGGCAAACACATACCGGCCGGTATTTTTATACGCACGTTCATGTACATTTATATATATATATATATATATACTTACTGATATATACATACTGATATATACACATGCTTGCACATACACTAGTTTCACGTATACAATCTTGTCATGTATCCTACATCAACACTCAACTTCGCTTCCCATCTACTTTAGTAAGACATTTTTTTATGAGTGACCTCTTTCTTAACGTCACCTTCTACCACGCTTCACCCCTACCCCCACCGTCGTCAGGGATGCTGGGACGAGATTAAATGTTCTGTATCCGTCATGATCAGTCGGACATGGTGACTTATCTGTAAAGGTCACACACGTGACGTCCCCTTTTTTTTTCACTCTTCACCCTTCTGTCCCCTAAACCCTGTCAGTCATTTGTTACGTCAATAAGAAGGTTGTGATAGTGTTCTCTGCCTTAGCGTTGGGTTCAATGGGGGTGGAGTTACGGTGACGAGATATAGCGTAAAGATACTTGGGTATGATGAAAGTTCTGATGTGGAGAAGACTGGTAGTTGTTTGCTTTCGGATAAGAAAATCTTTTGTTATTGTAG
>NC_142931.1:126466834-126486834 GCF_046866305.1 Octopus bimaculoides
GGTAACCATTCTGCCATCTTGCTGCCTTCTTTTAATGGCTTCAAATGTTGGTACAAGGTGATCAATTTTAGAGACGTTAGTACTTATTTTATCGATCTCTAAAGGATGAAAGGTAAAGCTGACCTCGGTGCGATCTGAGCTTAGAAAGTAAAAAAGCACAAAAACTGTTGTACGAAATTTTTTTTCGGCGCTCTAACGATCTTGTTTGCCCAACCACCCGTGGTATTCCTTAGTAACAGAGGCACAAGTCCTTAAATTTAGGGGAGGGCTTAATGGATTAAACTGATCTCAGTACCTGTTTGATATTTTATTCTATCGACCTTGGAAGATTGAAAGGCAAAATTGACTTTGATGGGATTCAGACTCGGAGCATATAATGGTCAAAATCTAGAACAAATTAGAAGACCAATCGATCACATAGCAACCCTTTGTTACAATCAAGGAGAAAGAAGTATAGATTTGCTTGATCAAGGTATAATTGCCAACAATAACAACAATAAAGGGAGATGTTCAATATGTTAGTGACACGACTATCGCGTCTTCCTCCATATCCATTGATCTTTATAAATTGTGGTCTCCAAGATCTTTACTTTGTTTATTCCATTGTGGTTTTTCACGTCAACAAAGAAATAGCGCTGTGACAAATAGGACACAACATTTGACGTTCCCGCTGCGGTCATATTATTGGTTGCTATGTAAAAATATGGGTGGATCTCAACAGGGATAAAATCATCTATCGATTATTGCTTTTTTGTGAATAAAGGTAGGAAGCAGAGCCTGTTAATAAGTGAGTGAAGGTTAGTAACTGAGAATGGCTGGTGTATGGTTGGGATGATCCTGTTTAAATATCAACTCCCTACCGCAAAAATAAAAAGTAAAATAAAAAGAAGCGTACTTCAGTAAAATAAATCTGGTTGCACGAAAATATTATTGTTGGGACGGGTATCAGGATTAAAAGATCAAAACATTAAAAAAAAAAAAGAGATACATAACTTGGTAGGAGACAAGCTGTGCATTCTGAACCACAGGAGGTTAATGTCAGCGTGTAGACATAAATATACACTGCAACAAAACAATATACATATATAAAAATAAACGATATTAGTTAAATACTAATATAATTTCAGTTTCCTGGCAGGAATGAGAAACAACTCTAAACACGTTTTAGCGTTATTCTGATCTCACCCGCAAAGCATAGCCTTCTAGTAGCAGCCGAAGTAGTGATAAAAATAATAAGTAAACGCAATGGTTGCGTTACGAATGTTTCTCTGCAACTACATAGTTTCGAGTTCGATCCCACTGATAGGATCCTTGGGCAAGGACCTTCAACTCATAATATCGAATGGAGCAATTCCTTGAGAGTGCAATTCGGTAGACGGAAAACAGTACAGAAGATCATTGTAGGTTGTGTGTGAGTGTGTTGTGTTGTGTTGTGTGTGTACGTTTATTTTCAGTAAAGTAACATTTTGGTGAATATGGAGCATATAGAACTGTGGTCTTTATGACAAATACTTGACTCACGCAAGCACTGACGTCGATACGATTAACTAAAGTAGTCTTTTTCAAATCTGTTGAGATCACGCATTGGTTATAAATGAACGTTAACTTCGTAGAAGCGGTGTTATTTGCTTGCAATCTTCCATGTATGGCCTTCGTGCAGTTCTTGTTCGAAAGACTATGAGAAATATTTCCTCGGTTGGAAACAGGTGAGGATTAGAGACAGGAAGAACCGAAAATCTAGCTCAACAAATTTCGTCTGGTTTGTGCAAGCATGGAAAATTGGACACAAACGATAATGATGGTGATGACAAAGACAACGATGATGACTTACATGATGCACACACAAATATATATATATAGCGAGGTGTATCTAATCTTATCTTTTTCCCAAGTTTATTTTTCTATATCTTATATGAGTCCCTTGCAGTATGTTTTCAACAGTAAAGTTTCTAAAGCTCTTATGAACATTTCTAGATCTTCATAGAGTCATCGTGAGAATATTATAATTTTGGTATGTGCTATTCCAACTTATAAGTTAGTAGGAATGTAGTGATTAGTATAAATTTAACCGTCAGAATTTGTATTTTAATCGTTGGAAAATTTCAATGTTACCAATAGGCGCAAGAGTGGCTGTGTGGTAAGAAGTTTGCATCTTAACCATGTAGTTCTGGGTTCCGTCCCACTACATGGCCCCTTGGGCAAATGTCTTTTACTATAGCCTCGGGCCGATTAAAGCCTAGTGAGTGGATTTGGTAGACGGAAACTGAAAGCGAGTTGGCAGCGAGTTGGCGGCGAGTTGGCAGAAACGTTAGCATGCCGGGCGAAATGCTTAGCGGTATTTTGTCTGCCATTACGTTCTGAGTTCAAATTCCGTCGAGGGCGACTTTGCCTTTCATCCTTTCGGGGTCGATAAACTAAGTACCAGTTACGCACTGGGGTGTATGTAATCGACTTAATCCCTTTGTCTGTCCTTGTTTGACCCTTCTATGTTTAGCCCCTTGTGGGCAATAAAGAAATAAGAAATAAGGAAACTGAAAGAAGCCCGTCTTATATATATGCATATCTATCTATCACCACTTGACAAACGGTGTTGGTGTGTTGACGCCCTCGTAACTTAGCGTTTTGGCAAAAGAGACCGACAGAATAAGTATCAGGCTTAAAAAATAAATACTGGGGTGGTTTCATTCGACTAAAAATTCAAGGAGGTACTCCAGTATGACCGCAATCTAATGACTGAAACAGGTAAAAGATAAAAGATAAAAGATAAAAGAATCACGTGATTACATTTATTAGTATGTCGTTCCTGCGTTTGTCGTCGCTGCTTTTATTTGTGTCGTGTATGTCGTCCTCGCGTTTATTTTTGTATTGTGCTATCTGATAAGCATTACTTTCATTAGCAATCATCTACTTTTGTGGGAAATTACACAAAGTATTAAATGATTTCCTATTTAATTTTTGGTTCTGTGGTTTGTTTGACATGTAGTGCAATGCGATCGTTCTTTGTTGTATCTGTACGTAGAGGCAGCGAGTGAGTGTCATACTTATATTTGTCATTAACAGCTTCTTCGCTGATTTATGGTTGGATCGATTTAATAGATTATAAATTTCGCTAATAAATATATCGTATTCAGTCGTAAATAAATGTATAAGCTGTGTGAGAAATTTGGGCAAGTGTCTTCTACTATAACCCCGGGCTACCAATGCTGTGTGGCTAGATCTCGTAGGGGGAAACTGTGCGGAAGCACGTCTTGTGCGTGTGTGTGTGTGTGTGTGTGTGTGAGGTTTCATTTGTTCTCTACTCCTAGCTTTTGACAACTGGTGCTGGTTTGTTAACGCCTCCAGTAACTTAGCAGTTCGACAAGATATTCTAAAAGCAATAGAATAAGTACGAAACATCAAAAATAAATTCTAAGGTCGATTTGTTCCACTAAGTGATGTGTATATGACTGAAAACATCTCCATTTTTTTAGGCTTGGCGATTAATCGAAAATTGATCCATGACAAGACAACATTCAAAACACGCAACAGCTTTCAATGACACTAATATGATATAAGGTGTGTATCGTTGGGGTAAACAGTATATCACTCGATAATATTTATGTAGAACTTCTCCTTTCGTATAAACGGAAGCACATTTACTTGGTAAGGAGAAGAATATGGTGTTCCATATATGCACGTTCTTCTTTTTTTCCTTCACATTTGTATCTCAAGAACAGTGGAATGGTAGAAATAATAGATTGCCAGACAAAATGATTAGTAGAATTTTCTCCCGCCTGTCTTTATTCAGCCCTTGGTTAGCCCTTTCATAAAAATTACAATTACATTGTAGATGAGGCTGCTATTTCTAACAGATCGTCTTCATTGACTAACATTTTAATTGTTTAAACTTAGGTTGGCCCTTCCATGAGACTTATCATTAGACTATGTAATGAGTACTTCCTTCTAAATTAGTAGGGTGCAGTCCGAGGAAACTTTGCTATTATTTCTAGAACATTGTCCGCATATTTGTATGCAAAGGAGGATGCACGTGACGTGAGTCAAAGATGAGATTTTACGATATTCGTATTTATTATTCGGCTTGCTGTTGTTTATATTGATATGTTTGATTTCCAGATTAGCCACGTTGGTTTAAGAAGTCCTGAAGGATGCAAAGATACAGCACCATCCTATTCCTGCTAAACACTGAATTTCTAAGGAGCCAAACCTAGACAAATTAATTAGACCTTAGCAATGTTATGCAATTCAACTGTCCTACTTAACTGTAGTTCTATCAGAATCATTCTCTATACTCGAAAGCAGGCATGTATGAATGTGTATGCAATTATGAATAGTGATATGGTATTGGCTGTCCAATAAATGGACAGTACTTAGATAAAAGAGTAGAGAGACACGCACATGTATGCATACAAATGAGGAGTCTAATATATATTTAAGACACACACGCACACACACAACCACATCGTTCTGGGTTCAGTCCCACTGCGTAGCACCTTGGGCAAGTGTCTTCTACTATAGCCTCGGGCCGACCAAAGCCTTGTGAGTGGATTTGGTAGACGGAAACTGAAAGAAACCCGTCGTATATATGTATATGTATATGTATGTGTGTGTATATGTTTGTGTGTCTGTGTTTGTCCCCCCCCCAACATCGCTTGACAACCGATGTTGGTGTGTTTACGCCCCCGTAACTTAGCGGTTCGGCAAAAAGAGACCGATAGAATAAGTACTAGGCTTCCAAAGAATAAGTCCTGGGGTCGATTTGCTCGACTAAAGGCGGTGCTCCAGCATGGTCGCAGTCAGATAACTGAAACAAGTAAAAGAGTAAAAGAGTATATATATATATACACACACCCACATATATATATATATATATATATATATATATATATATATATATACATATATATATATATATATATATATATATATATATATATATATATATATACATATATATATATATATATATATATATATATATATATATATATATATATATATATATATATATATATATATATATTTATATATATATTAAGAGAATCCACCAACTGGAACGGCTGATGACCGTTCCCCACAGGGAAGCCAACCAGGCAGATCTTTAAGTCATCCCTCTACAAGTGCTATGGGCATAGTTAAAGAACCAAAAGACCATCGCAATATAAGTTCTGAACTAATTCTTCATCTCACATATACACACTCTCCTTCTCTCTCTCTCTCTTTCTCTCTCTTTCTCTCTCTCTCACTCTCTCTCTCTCTTTCTCTTAATCTCTCTCTCTCTCTCTCTCTCTCTCTCTCTCTCTCTCTCTATCTATCTATCTCTCCACCTCTCTCTCTCTCCCTCGTTCTCTCTCACTCCACCTCTTCTTCCTCTGCTTCTTACTCCCTTCATACATTTGTTCAGAATTGCCATAACACGCTAGTTTATATTTTGCTTCCTTCACACATAGATCTCCAACACCAGATAAGCAAATCTTTATATTTCTTTTTACTCGTGGCGCTAGTAATGTTGGAATACAGGGGTTGCTTAGTGGGTTACACACAGTAAGGTGTAGGAGTTATAGTGTAAGGGCTGTTTGTTTACGCTTCATTTATTTTTCTTTCTAATTTTTGTTTGATTTCTTCTTCTTCTTCTTCTTCTTCTTCTTCTTCTTCTTCTTCTTCTTCTTCTTCTTCTTCTTCTTATTATTATTATTATTATTATTATTATTATTATTATTATTATTATTATTATTATTATTATTATTATTATTATTATTATTATTATTATTATTATTATTAAGGCGGCGAGCTGGCAGAAACGTTAGCACGCCAGGCGAAATGCTTAGCGGTATTTCGTCTGCCGTTACGTTCTGAGTTCAAATTCCGCCGAGGTCGACTTTGCCTTTCATCCTTTCGGGGTCGATAAATTAAGTACCAGTGAAACACTGGGGTTGATGTAATCGGCTAGTCCTCTCCCACAAAATCACTGTCCTTGTGGCAAAATTTGAAACCATTATTATTATTATTATTATTATTATTATTATTATTATTATTATTATTATTATTCCTTCGTAACACAGAGTAGGTAAAAATGCACCGGAGTCTTTAGTCATCTGTCAAGTCACACCAAGGAACTCAGACAGATAATACTTTCCTTAAGATGTGTGCTGTGCCCAATAAGGCGGCCTTTTGCAAGACATCAATCTTGCATGGGATTTCCAATTGCCTTAAGAAGTCTTGAAGTTTCAATGGGATTGAGCCCAACGCTCCGATCACCACTGGTATCACTTTTACATTACCCTCTCGCATTCCAAACATTCTTGCCATTTCCACTTTCAATTCGAAGTACTTGGTGATTTCTTTCGATCTCCTTACTCACAACATTCATGTCATTTGGTATGGCGACAGCAATGATCTGACAGTATTTGTCTTTTTTATTCAATATGACAATATCAGGCTGACGATGTTTGACTACACGATGCGTCTGAAAATCATAGTCCCAGAGTATCGTCACTTTTCCATCCTCCTGCATAACTTTACTTGGTACATGCTCATACCAGTTTCCTATTACTTCATATTGGTATTTACGGCATAGGAGCCAATGAAGATACACACACATACACTTCATCGTGGCGGCACTTGTATTCTCTCACATCCACTTACCAAGAGGGCCACATTTTCCACACACTTTCCACAGAGTCTGCATTTCTGGGTGTCAGAAGTTTTATAGATGTTATACTTCACTGAATTGGTAGCGAGAGCCTGGTCTTGTGCAGCAATGATCAAGCTTCCGATAGTACGCTTCAAATCACCTCCCTTAAGCCATACCTACGATGTTGTATCATTCTTAACGTCTTGTATATTCCTTTCAAACTATCCATGCATTCTCATTTCAAGGTCTTCTTTTCTCTTCTCCTCAGTTCTTTGGTCAAATTCTTCCTTGTTCGTTATTTCATCTGCATCTACACCCATATCTTTCGCGGCATATTGCTGTAGGTCTTCATCACTATTTATCAAATACTCGGCAAGCGTTCTCCTTTCACTCCTTTTATAATGGTCTATACAAATTAGTCCTCTGACACCATTCTTTCTTTTCTCGACTTTGCCTTTCATCCTTTCGGGGTCGATTAAATAAGTACCAGTTACGCACTAGGATCAATGTAATCGACTTAATCCGTTTGTCTGTCCTTGTTTGTCCCCTCTATGTTTAGCCCCTTGTGGGCAATAAAGAAATTATCATTATTATTATTATTATTATTATTATTATTATTATTATTATTATTATTATTATATGTGTGTATGGATGTGTATTTGTGTGTCTGTGTTCGTCCCAACCCCACCATCGCTTGACAACCGATGTGGTTGTGTTTACGTCCCCGTAACAGCGGTTCTGCAAAAGAAATCGATAGAATACGTACTAGGCTTCCAAAGTATAAGTCCTGTGGTGCTCCAGCATGGCCGCAGTCAAATGACTGAAACAAGTAAAAGAATTTTTTTAAATGTATATGTATATTATAGATATTTGTATAAGTGTGTTTGGGTGTGGATATATGTGTATATGCAAAACATATACATAACAGAACTTGCGGATGCCGACTATATTTATCTTAACAGACATATGTGCAATCAAACGTATGCAATCAAACATACACCCTACCCTCTCTCTCTCTCACACACACACACACACACACACTCACACACACATACGCAAATTCACATATACGTAGATACTTGGAAAGCTGTGTTGCTGGAATGATTTATATTGTGATGTGAGCGAAGATGGAACCCGATACTTTCGTAACACAGTGGGGGCGGAGATTAACGATATATAACTCACTCTCACTCACTTTCTCTCTCTCTCTTTCTCTTTCTCTCCTTCTCTCTCCATTTCTCTCTCCGTCTATCTATCGCCCCTCCTTCCCACTCTCCTCTTTCTCCTCCCCGCCGCCATAATCTCACCATACATTTCTGCTACTCTATCTACTCCCTCCCTATATAACTGACTGTCGCACTTCGGTTTTTTTTTCTTCTTTCACCAAGTCCGGTTACATTTCTATATTCTCCCCGCTCTGTCAGTCTCCTCCAGCTATAAAACTTTACTCAAATATGTAACATAGACTAGGGTCTTTGTTAAAAGTCGTGAAACGGTTCTTGTTTGTATATTTCGCCCAACTGAGTTAGGCCCAGATATATTACTTTAATGGAGACCACGAAGGGTGGTGGAATATATGCACAAGTCCGAATGAATAAGAAGTCACACTGCCAGCCGAATGGAAGATGGTTCGTACCTCTGTGACCAACGTCGATTAATATTAACCCTGAAATATATAATCCGCTTATAAAAGCTAAAATAACATAGGATCAATGAGTCCACGGAGCACTATTGCCCGCCCGTATCCGTAGCGTAAACCACATGAGAGATAAATGATACCTTCAATAAGACCCTTGCCTGTATTGCATGTGACTTCTAGAACTGAGATAAAGTTAATTTATTTCAAGATGGTAGAACTAGTCTGTCTCAAAGGATAAAAGTGGTACAGTTATGATTAAGCGAACTTGACAATGAATATGATGGTCGAAACAACGATCGTTGTGTCAAGTTTTAAAAATAAATGTGTGTGAGTACGTACACACAATGATTTAGAAACTGCTAAAGAACGTGAAATAATTATATTTTTAGGACAGTAAAGATAAACTATAATAATCCTTTCTACTAAAGGAACATCGCCTAAAGTTTCATGGGAGGGAACTTGTCGGCTATATCGATCCCAGTGTTTCACTGAAGTTTAATTTATCGACCCCGAAAAGATGAAAGGCAAAGTCGACCTCGGCAGAATTTGAATTTGGAACGTAAAGACAGACGAAGTGATGCGAAGCATGTTGCCTGGAGTGCTAACAATTCCGCCAGCTCACCGTTTTAAACAAAACCAAAATAATAGCGTGTAAATATTGGATAAAAAATCCTTTTGAATGAAAACAAAAACAAAGGCTGCCTGTTTACGTCTTCTGTAAACGTAACAGACGTTCTACCATTAAACCAATGCGATCTTTCGCATTTCTTTATGAATTCTGGAAAGTTTATTCTTACGAGCAAGAATTGTATGTTGTTGACGTCATAAGAATTTAGCATATATGTGTGCGTGCATGCGTATCCATACCCTTATCTATCTATCTATCTATCTATCTATCTATATAAAATAATAAATAAATGCGCCCTTTTAAAGCCTAGCCAGGCTCATGGGCCCGGCTTCCCGGTTTAAATGGCATATGTGTTCCCCAGCTGGACAGGACGCCAGTCCATCGCAGCGTTACTCATTTTTGCCAGCTGAGTGGACTTGAGAAAGGTGAAATGAAGTGTTTTGCTCAAGAACGCATTGCCCCGTCCAGGAATCAAAACCACAAACTTACGATCATGATGCTGAAACCCTAACTACTAAGCCACGCGACTCCATCTATCTATCTATCTATACATACATACATACATACATACATATATGCATGCATACGAGCGCATATTGGCACAAGCAAATGCACACTTGCACAATCGTACTCACACGCGCTTCTCCCCACCACATTCGTACATATATAATGCAGCTGGGTTTCTGATGTAAATATTAATATCTATCATCATCGATGTTGTCAGCAAAGGCAGAATGAGGCCTCACCCAAATCAATATATTGACCCTAATCGATCACATGTCAATCGTCAAGTATACGATTCGGTACTGTGATAACAGAGATATCGACTACGAATATTTGAAAATTAAAAGGCGTTTCGTACTTTTTCGTGATTGCCCTTTTTTTTTTTTTCTCGTGGGATTGCTTACTTGATCTAGAGAAATGGGTAGTACATATGAACTACACAGGTCTCTCCCGCCCTATGCCTAGTAAACTGATGTCATTAATGTTCCCCTTAAATTGCTGCACGCCCACACTTGCAGTGAAGATATGAGGTCGAGAGTGTTCCAGAGGAATGAATTTTTGGGGTAAGACTGGATATAGTGTTTATCGTTTCATGAATGAGAAAAGAAGAGACAAGTAAGACTGAAAGATGCATGAGAGCAACTATCTCTAAGGAGCAGAGGCCAATATAGTAGAAATAAAAAATTGAATAGAGTGACAAGAGCACGCCCGTGATCCAGTATAATAGATCGTGTCCGTGAGTGCGTTGAAACGAATTAGTCAAGTTACCTTTAGATGGCAAATTTGTGGTTTTAATTCCGGTTATGATATTTATGATAACCCAAGACCTACATATCTCCTTCTCTTTCTTAATCCCCAATAAAGTTTGTAAGACCAAATAGAAATTGTTCAGCTTTGAAATACTAAGCTACCTAAATCTTAACAAAGGTTTACGTCAGTAGTTCTCGAGCCATTTTTTATCAGTGGATCCTTTGTTCCGTATTTTAGTTGGGTGGATCCCTATAGCCATTCGATATTTAAAAAAAATTCTCTTATATTTTTATAATGAAATATTATAAGCAATTATAAAAATATTTTGTGTATTGTAGATGTATAATCAATTTATTGTTCATAAATAAATTTTTATAAGATCTTATAAGGGGGTCATATGAACCCCTGTTGAGAGCCACTGGTTCACGTGATAAGCAAGACTGAAACGGAAGCATATCATGGAAATGAGATGGAACTGGTGGTTAAAACGGGGTCTAGTGTTTCAACTAATTAGGTTTCCATTCGTCATGGATCCATCGTTTCATCTTCATTATCCCGCGTTGGATAGTTTGATGATGATTAAGCAGCGTCATTTCAAATGGTGACAAATCGACAGAGAGAGAGAGAGAGAGAGAGAGAGAGACTGGTAGTGGTCGTACGACGGGATGATCACGGTTGGAACAATTTTGAAAATATGTGCTCTGGAGCTGAACAGCAATAACTACTAAAACAACAACAGCAGCACTAGCAACAACAAAAGCGACTGGAACTGGTAAGCTAGAGAGAGAGGAGGGGAAAGGCAAAGCGAGAGGGAGAGCGGCACAGAGAGAGGGAGAGGCACAAATTGAGGGAGAGAGATAGAGAGAGTTCTGGGTGAATTTGTCTACAAGAGTTTGTGTGTGTGTGAGGTTATACGTGTATGTGTAGTTGTATGTATGTGTTTGTGTGTTTATATGTATGTGCCTGTGGTTGTATATGTATGTGTGCTTGTATCTGAGTGTGTGTGTGTATGTGTGTGTGTGTATGTGTGTGTGTGGTTGTAGATGAATTGTGTCCGAAGATAAATTGCTGTGTATGAGTTGTTGTAGATGAATTGTTGTGGACGAATTTTAGACAGATTCGCAAGATACCAGTAGAGAGAGAGAGAAAGGAGAGAGAGAGAGAGAGAAGAGGGAGAGAGAGAGGATAAGAGGGAGAGAGAGAGAGGATAAGAGGGAGAGAGAGAGGAGAAGAGGGAGAGAGAGAGAGAAGAGGGAGAGAGAGAGAGGAGAAGAGGGAGAGAGAGAGAGGAGAAGAGGGAGAGAGAGAGAGGAGAAGAGGGAGAGAGAGAGAGAGGAGAAGAGGGAGAGAGAGAGAGGAGAAGAGGGAGAGAGAGAGAGGAGAAGAGGGAGAGAGAGAGAGGAGAAGAGGGAGAGAGAGAGAGGAGAAGAGGGAGAGAGAGAGAGGAGAAGAGGGAGAGAGAGAGAGGAGAAGAGGGAGAGAGAGAGAGGAGAAGAGGGAGAGAGAGAGAGGAGAAGAGGGAGAGAGAGAGAGGAGAAGAGGGAGAGAGAGAGAGGAGAAGAGGGAGAGAGAGAGAGGAGAAGAGGGAGAGAGAGAGAGGAGAAGAGGGAGAGAGAGAGAGGAGAAGAGGGAGAGAGAGAGAGGAGAAGAGGGAGAGAGAGAGAGGAGAAGAGGGAGAGAGAGAGAGGAGAAGAGGGAGAGAGAGAGAGGAGAAGAGGGAGAGAGAGAGAGGAGAAGAGGGAGAGAGAGAGAGGAGAAGAGGGAGAGAGAGAGAGGAGAAGAGGGAGAGAGAGAGAGGAGAAGAGGGAGAGAGAGAGAGGAGAAGAGGGAGAGAGAGAGAGGAGAAGAGGGAGAGAGAGCCTGTGTAGACGATTATCCTAATAGAAACAACAACCATAAATGAATCGAATTAATTTGATAATGTTGTTATAGATACAATATATCTCATAAAAAGATCTTTTTCCTCTTTTTTTTCACCATAATTCTATTGATTTATAGATCTCATAAGATTAAGAGTGATGGGATCAAAACCAAAAACAACCTAAGCTCGACTTGGAAATTAATATATTTTACTTTTAATTACTTTTACATGTTTCAGTCACGAGACTGCGGCCATACTCGGGTACCGCATTGAAAAAAATAAAATAAGTATAGATTTTGCAGACTTTGCCCCAAGTGAGATTCGAACTCACGACCGCTGATTTACGAGACCAGTGCTCTAAACCTCTGAGCTATTGGGACGTATAGAAATGTTCTTTGAAAATTCCAGACATGTTTCTTCTATGGCATCAGAAAAAGTAGCATTGGGGAAGAGATATAAATAGCGGAATAGCTGAAAATGGCACAATCGTTAGAGCATCGGAATAAAAAAAATATATGCTTTTTGGCATTCATTCCGAATCTTTTCACTTTGTGTTCAAATCCCGTCGAAATCAACTTTGTCTTTTATCCCTATAGGACCAATGAAGAAATGTGCCAGCGATGTACTGAAATCTATACTTTTCGTACTAAAATCGATTCTTCGCTTTCTTTCGAGATTATATTTATAATTCAAATTTCTAACCTTGTCTCGAGTGCAGCATTGTATCACGGCTACATGTGCCAACGGAATACTCAGTCGTTGTAGACGCTATTTTCATGAGTGTCGATTTATTTGGATAAACAACTGAATATTAATCGGTTAAACCAATAAGGAATCCATTAAGACAGGCAAAATTAAATAATACTGTGTCCCCTCTGAAAGAGAAGTTTCTATCATTGTTACATAATAGAACACCGCTAGTTTTGAACAGAGAATATACAAAACACAAAATTAATAATTATAATTAATTAGTAATCTTTTCTACGATTGGTACAGGGCCTGGAATTGAGGGAGAGGGACAGTCGATTACATCGATCCCCCTCCCCCGGTGCTTGACTTGTGCTTATTTTCTCGACTCCGGAAGAATAATATTTGTAGTCGTAGGTGGTCACGTTTGGGAATTCATCTGGGCAATGTAATGGGGGTTGCTTCTGATAGGAACCTATGGACGAGATGCCTGAGGACTCTTTCTCTTCGGCAATCCCAGGAGTAATGAGCAAAGAAGATGGATGCATGCATGCACGGATGGGTAGATGGATGGTATAGGTATTTACAGACGCAAAGCAAAGAACTAAGAATAGGAGGGGTTGGGAGTCGATAACATCAACCCGGTACTTGACTGTTGCTTTACTTTATCACTTTGTCGATCTCGAAACGATAAAAAGCAAAGGCGACCAGGGCAGGATTTCGGCCCCCAAATAACTTCGTGTGTTGCATAGATCTATCCACTGGGTTGTTTAACTTTTAATGCTTTATAGTCAGAAGACACCAGTTCAAAGTGTACGAGAAAAGGTAAAAAGAGATAGATATACAGACGGATGGGAGTTGGGGTAGAGGCATAGGAAGATAATCAGGAAGAAACTTTATGTATGTTCAACCTATAACTTTGCACCTGACAGGACATCAGAAATTTAGCAGGAACAAGTAATATATATATGTACGTGCATATATACACCTACGCTCATGCATATCTTCGTATGTTCAAGCACACGTGCATTTACACGTATATATTGAATGGCAACTTCCGTCTAATAAGAATGCGTAATCTTATAAAGATACATACTCACACACGTGCAGGTACAAATATAAATATATAGACTGGAATATTAAATACACATACACGCATTACGAAACTCTCATATTCTCTTTTTCTTATATTCTCACCTTTCCTGTCACTCTGTCTGTCTGTCTCTCTCTCTCTCTCTCTCTCTCTCTCTCTCTCTCTCTCTCTCTCTATCTATCTATCTATCTATCTCTTGCACACGAACACACACAGAGTTTCTATCAACAAAATTCACTCTCAAAGCATTCGTCGACTTGGGGCTATAGTAGAAGACAATTTCCCAAAGTGTCATGTTCTAGGACTGAATCCGAAACCACCTGGTTGTAAAGTAATTTTCTTAACCAGTCATCCATGCCTGCACCTATTATGTCAACTGAATTTCACTTCTAAGACTTGAGGCACTCCGAAATTTTGGTAGAAGATATTTGTCTAATGTCCTCTAAAGTGGGATCGAGCCCGACATCCCGAGACCACAAAAAGCGAACTTCTTAATCGTTCAGCCATGGATGCATCAACATGCATATAGCAGTAGAGAGAGAGACAGACAGACAGACAGAGAGAGAGAGAGAGAGGCAGAGACAGACAGAGACAGAGACAGACTGAGAGACAAAGAGAGAGACAGAAAGACAGAGGGAGAGACACAGAGACAGAGAGAGGCAGGCACAAGCATTCTTGGAGAGATTCTCTTTTTAAACATAAACGCCCACAGACGCATACATAAATTTGGCTTCTACTGGAAATGTTTTGAAAGTCTTTCTGTTCTATTTTACTTTATTTTCATATTTTTAAATAAAGAAAAATCTTCTAATCACATGAAGAAAAGCTTTCTTAAGAATAGAAGTAGAAAATACCAATTCTGTTTGCTGACTTGAAATTGAAATTAATAAAATTCATTAAGAAGAAAAAAATTAATATAGTTGAAATCTCGTTTAGCAGCCGACGTTGATAAATCATCACGTGACAGATGCCAACGATTTGATTCAGTGTTTCGTCTTAGTTTCTGCATTATGTCAGACTTACCAGATTTTAAGGACTAACATGTACACTAGTCTGTGAGGAAAGGATTTCTGGTGCCTCTAGGAGCACAGGTGAAAATTATGTAACCCAATTTGAACTAATTGCGAAAAGATAGAGTGTTAATCCCCTAGGATAAGATTCAAGCACGCGAATGTTTTAGCCAATGAAAAGTATTCATACGTTTTTTCAAACACACACACACACACACACACACACACACAAGCACATAGACACACGTGTGCATTTATATGTGCATGCATTTGTGCATGAGCGCTAAAATACGTAGACATGATATATTGATAGAAGTATGCAATGGAGAGATATATGTCTGTTATTCATTTAATCATGCTCCGCACGTATATGAATATACATACATTCACACATATATACGTACATATATACATACACATACATAAATCTGTATATATATATATATATATATATATATATATATATATATATATATATATATATATATATATGCGTATGAATGTATGAATGTGTGTGTATGTATGTACGTCGATTTTGGCAGTGTGTATCCTTGTTTTTTGATCAACTAAACTGCTTATTCAATGAATTATAAGTCTATATGACTGAGTATACCGCAAGTAATTGCGCCCTTAACAATGCTCTCTCGCATTTGTTTTATTTATTTATTTATTTATTTATTTATTTATTTGCTTATTTATTCCTTAATCTCTCTATCTGCCGTGAGTGAGCGCAAAAATTAACGCGAGTTCAAATTTTATCCTTCTTTGCAAAGGATACGCACATCTGTACAACTAACTATATTCAATTAGTATAAATTCGATTTCATCATTGAAAATTCCCCCTTCGTGCGCGCATTTTCCCTTTATGCACTAATCTGAAAAGTATGTGTGCGCACAGTCACACAATTTAGAAGGTAAAATGAACTTTAAATGACCTGAAGTAGAATCAATTTAGCATCGAACATGTGACAAAGACGGTTCTTTAGATTACGTATACAGTCTATCGTATGGATTTTTGCAGCTTCCTTCTATGTAGTTTCATGCACAAGGTTTGGGTTCACTCGAGTTTACAGTAAAAAACACTTCCGCCACCAGTTTGGCCAGCCCAGTGATTGACGTCATTAACTCATTAAAAGAATGCTCTCTACAGTGCACACCTTTGTGTATACAAATGCTAGAAACATTACTCCATACTCTTAGGAGTGTGTGTGTGTGTGTGTGTGTGTGTGTGTGTGTGTGTGTGTGTGAAGGCGCATGGCTCAGTGGTTAGAGCGTCGAGCTTACGATCGTGAGGTTGTGAGTTCGATTCCCGGACCGGGCTGCGTGTTGTGCTCTTGAGCAAAACACTATTTCACGTTGCTCCAGTTCACTCGGCAGTAGAAATGAGTTGCGACGTCACCAATGCCAATCGGTATCGATCTTTGCTTTTCCCTTGGATAAAATAGGTGGCGTGGAGAAAGGAGGCTGGTATTCATGGGCGACTGCTTGTCTTCCATAAAAAACAAGGTTTTGCGTTCGCCGGTGAGGCAACATTCCACTCAGATTTCTTAGGTGCACCCATAGTCATTCGTGGCTGACGGAATCGAGTGTATATGTATATACATATATATATATATATAGTTTTAGGGAAAATAACCAAGTTTCAAGAACTCATCGATGAAAATCCACTATCACATATAGAAAAATTAACAATTAAAAGCACAATAAATGAGTATAATATAAAGCAAAGTAAATATCATAAGATAAATATAATATAATAATAAATATAATATTATTATTATATTATATTATTATATATTATTATATTATATTATTATATATTATTATATTATATTATTATATTATATTTATCTTATGATATTTACTTTGCTTTATATTATACTCATTTATTGTGCTTTTAATTGTTAATTTTTCTATATGTGATAGTGGATTTTCATCGATGAGTTCTTGAAACTTGGTTATTTTCCCTAAAACTATATATTTTATATATATTTTATCTATAAAGCTCAATTTAATTTTAATTTTTTATAAATTGATTTTAATTGAGTTTTTACCTGTAATTTTGGATTTTGTCCCTAATATTATTATACATATATATATATATATGTATATATACTAGGCTATTTTTACGGAAATTAATGAACTCCGCATGACAAGCGAAAGATTGCCATTCCTAGTATTTATTATATCGGTCTATTTCGCCAAACCGCCAAGTTACGGGTACGTAAACACACCAGCATCGGTTGTCAAGCAATGGTGGAGGGACAAACACAGATACAAACACACACACACACACGGATATATACAAATATGTGTGTGTGTGTGTGTGTGTGTGTGTGTGTGTGTGTGTGTGTGTGTGTGTGTGTGAAGGCGCGTGGCTTAGTGGTTAGGGCATCAGCATCATGATCGTAAGATTGTGGTTTCGATTCCTGGACCGGGCGACGCGTTGTGTTCTTGAGCAAAACACTTCATTTCACGTTGCTCCAGTCCACTCAGCTGGCAAAAATAAGTAACACTGCGGTCGACTGGCGTCCCATCCAGCTGGGGATCACAAACGCCATTGAAACCAGGAAACCGGGCCCATGAACCTGGCTAGGCCTTAAAAGGGCGCATTTATTATTATTATTATTATTATTATTATTATATATATATACGACGGACCTCTTTCAGTTTCCGTCTACCAAATTCACTCACAAGGCTTTGGTCAGCCCGAGGCTATAGTAGAAGACACTCGCCCAAGGTGCTACGCAGTGGGACGGAACCCGGAATCATGTGGTTGGTAAGCAAAAGCATTAATCGGCCGCTCGGGAGTTCAAGCGTTGTAGAGTGTACGGAGTTACGCCTAATTTCCCACTACTCATTGGTCTTCATTGGACCGAGGTAGTCGTATTTATTAATGGCTTATGTTTTGGGTTAAATAGCAGAAAATAGTCCTGTCCCAAAACATGTATTACACGGGCCTGCTAGCATATGGACATGCCAGTGATGCTACGTGAGGTAGACCCCACCGCTCATGCTTGAGAGATAAATATACCATGTACCTCAAGATTAAACTCAGGTCATCAGGTGACTAGCATAATATACTGCAAATATATCAGCATTGGCAACGGCAACACTGCTCTCTCTTTTCCTAGAAAATCATGAACCTTCGGACTTTAGCATGAAGAGCTTTAATCACTTGTAGTCATGGTGGAGTACAACAGAGCAGGAGAGAGATTGAGAGAGGGGGATAGAGGGTGTTTATAAATTTGTTATTGAGTGTGGTTGATAAGTTTATGTGAAGGCGCAATGACCCAGTGGTTAGGGCAGCGGACTCGCAGTCATTGGATCGCGGTTTCGATTCCCAAACCGGGCGTTGTGAGTGTTTATTGAGCGAAAACACCTAAAACTCCACGAGGCTCCGGCAGCGGATGGTGGCGAACCCTGCTGTACTCTTTCACCACAACTTTCTCTCACTCTTACTTCCTGTTTCTGCTGTGTCTGTAATTCAAAGGGTCAGCCTTGTCACACTGTGTCACGCTGAATATCCCCGAGAACTACGTTAGGGGTACTCGTGTCTGTGGAGTGCTCAACCACTTGCACGTTAATTTCATGAGCAAGCTGTTCCGTTGATTGGATCAACTGGAACCCTCGACGTCGTAAGCAACGGAGTGCCAGCAACATAATAAGTTTATAAATGGATACATACGTACTTCCAAACTTGGTGCAAACGCAGGAATCCGTTTACACAGTAACGTTTCCTGGTTCTCTGGAATCCTCTGACCAAGTCGGACAAAATGTTCAGCAGCATTTCTTCCGGCTCTTTGCGTTTTGAGCTGAAATACCGTCCCAGTCGGCTTTGTCTTCAGCATCCTTTAGAAGTCGATACAGGACTAGTGGGGCATTTACACCGACCACTACCACTCTCCCCATAATTGCTAGGTTTACGTCAAAATAAGAACGAATTAATTAACAATGTCTTAATCTCTCTTTGCAAATAAATATATAGCGGTAAACTGTTTTTTTATAAAGATTTACTGTCACTTTTTGTTTCATTTTCTGTCGTTTCTTGGGTTTTTTCTTTTTTTTTCTCTAGCGTTTTCATATTTTACAATTCTGTATATATATCTTCGGCAATGACTATTTATTTATTTATTCATTTATTTATTTATTTAGATATCTGTTTGCTCTTTTTCCTGGGGTTGCCCCCTAAGCATCCGTTTAGCATTCTACTGCCACTTGAGTAACCAATCACAGATCGTCAATACTAATGCTATGACTTCTAGGAAAGACGGTCTAAAAAGTCGAGTATTTATGTTTATTTATATAAAAATACAAGAATGTGTGAGTCTCTGTTTAATTCACAGTGAGCGGACGGGTTTCAAGGACGATGGAACATTGATATATGTTAGTAATGCTCGCTTCATTTTTTTCTCTTTCTCTCTCTCTCTCTCTCTCTCTCTCTCTCTCTCTCTCTCTCTCTCTCTCTCTCTCTCTCTCGCTCTCGCTCTCTTTCTCTCTCTTTATTTATTTCCCAAGTATATTATTTATATATTTCTATTTAGTTTAAAATCTCGTTTTCATCTTGTTTTTCTTTTACTCTGTTCGTCTTGCACAACGCATCACTCATTCACGTCCACCTACACCCCATTCTCTCTCTCTCTTTTCCTCTCTCCCTCCCACCTCTCTCTCTCTCTCTCTCTCTCTCTCTCTCTCTCTCTCTCTCTCTCTCTCTCTCTCTCTCTCTCTCTCTCTCTATTTATCTATCTATTTCTCTCTTCTAGCGTTTTATACCCAATTCTCTTCAATCCAATTCTCTTCATTTTTCTACATTTACTTATTTGACTTCCTCATTCCAAGTTTCCGTTATTACGTTATGTTCTTCATGCTACCGCCTTTTTCTTTCCTTCTTTCTTCCTTCCTTTTTTTTCCTTTCTTTCTTCCTTCCTTTCTTTCCTTCTTTCTTTTCCTCAATTCCCACCCCCTCCATCTCCATTTCTTTTACCCTTACCTTCTCTCATACTCTGTGTGACCTTCTCTACTTCTCTACTCTTCTCTCTGCATATTCTTCGTACGTTTCCAAATAATTCAAAATGTTTTTCTTTTACTGGGGTTCATTTTTCTCAATGCATCATACGTTAATACCAACCAATTTTCGCTCTCTCTCTCTCTCTCTCTCATTTTCTTTATCTCTCTTGTAGTTTTCTTAATGACTTTT
>NC_142931.1:126494334-126506834 GCF_046866305.1 Octopus bimaculoides
GTGGGGCAATCGATGCTTTTGTCAATCTATTCTTTCTCTTCTATCTTTCTGTCAAAGTTGTCCAGCCTTTCTGTTTTATTTACGACTTTTCCAACCTTTAGGCAAAATAGAAAAAAAACGCAAAATTTCAATAAAATTATAATAATTTCCTACATAGGTACAAAACCCAGTTCCTCCACACGCTTCATCCCTCACCTAAACCAACTCCACCCCGCCCAAAAAATTGGGAAGCATTTGATTATAACGTCTCCGGGCAGTTCTTAACTGATATTATTTTATCGACCCTGAAATGATAAAAGTTGATAAGAGGAAGACGGAAAGCTAGAATAAGCATCAAAAAACATTTTCTTCGGTGCTCTAACGGTTCTGCCAATACATTGCACAAGTAATTATTCTTATCTCTGTGTTCTCTCGCCATTGGTACATCAACACTCTATATTATGTTCTGATCTCTATATACTTGCTAACAAAGTACATATATATTTGTCACGTTAGTCATTAACTTACCTTTACGTATATCTTTCTGCATGTCTATTTAAAAGTCTATGCCATTGCCATGCTTTTAAATTGCTTATTTATCCCCATCATTTCCTTATGTTTTTACAAAACTCGTGTGTGTACGTACAGGAAACGCTTATCTATCTATCTATCTATCTATCTATCTATCTGTCTGTCTGTCTATCTATCTGTGTCTATCTATCTATCTATTTATCTATCTGTCTGTCTGTCTATCTATCTGTGTCTATCTATCTATCTATCTATCTATCTATCTATCTATCTATCTATCTAAGGCTATGCCTGTATATCTTATCTTTTATCTTTTACTTGTTTCAGCCATTAAACTGGTGCCACGTTGGAGCACCACCTTAAAGAGTTTTTAGTCCAGTGCTAATATTATTTTTTGTTAAACCAGGTACTTATTCTATCGGTCTTTTTTGCCGAACTGCTAAGTTACAGTGACGTAAGCCCACCAACACGGGTTGTCAAGCGGTGATAGGGGACAAATACAGACTTGAAGACACACACACACACAGATATACATATCTGGCTTTGGTCGGCTTTAGACTACAGTTGAAGACACTTGCCCAATGTGCCAAGAGCTGGGACTGAACACGGAAGCATGTGTGATTGGGAAGCACGCGTCTTACGAAACAGCCACGCCTACACCTACGCACACACACACACACACACACACACACACATATATATATATACATACATACATACATACATACATATATATATATATATATATATATATATATATATATATATATATATATATATAGTTGGAATTAACAGAAAAAACTAAAGACGAAGACAGGTGTATGAAAAACAAGAAGGTGTATTAATTTGACGCTCGGGAAAGTGAGAAAGTCCTTTACGTTTCGAGCGTACGCTCTTCAACAGAAAGGAATATAAGGAAATAAACAGAGGGAGAATAAAGAAACTTGTGGATTTAGTGATCAATCATGGTGACTGGTTGGGAAAAAATAGTTTGATAGGAGAGCTAGGAAGGAGGGGAGATAATAATGTACTGGTGATCCCAAAACGAAAGCGCGCGTGCGTATGTTTGTGAGAGTGTGTAAGTGTGTGTGTGTGTGTGTGTGTGTGTGTGGATAGGGGCTAGTGACTTTGACGTGAGGATGTATGTGTGTGTAAGTGTGTATGCGTCTGTAATGCATGTGTGTGTGTGTGTGTGTGTGTGTGTGTGTGAGTGTGTGGATGATGGTGTGTGAGTGTGCGGATCATGGTGTATATATATATCTTATATGCGACTGGCATCTTTCAATATCCGTCTACCAAATTTATTCACTTGGTGCCACGCAGTGAGACTGAATCCGGAATCATGTATTTGGGAAGGAAGCTTCTTATCACACAGCCACCCCCGCGTCTATATACTCGAATTTTTTTTTCTTTATACTGACCAGACCATTAATGACGTCTTTTTAGTGAACCTGACAACAAAATATCTTATATTTTATCTTTTAAAAAATTCTCTTCTATAAAATTTTCTTCTGTTCTTTCTGTTAAAAAATAGCAATAACCATACAGTAACAATAAGTGTGTTTTCCCTGTTGTTGCATGTTAGAACCAACTTAGTACAATTCAAGGCAGTCTCTGTCGAAAGTTGTTCTATTGGTAATTATTTCATTTTTTTTTTCTCCAAGTTAAGAAAACACGACATAGTACGTCATTTATATTCTTTATAAAAGTGGAGAATAATCTGAGAGAGTTTCGACTACTATTTCTAGAATGCTGCTTGACTGAAAGTAAGTCCATCCTTAGTTTTCTAGTAGACAACTAAGGATGGACTCTACATAATTCACTATTATTTTCATAGGGGCAAAACTGCACGTACAATTATACAATATATAGAAGTAGCGGGGAGGGTGTGTAATCCAGGCTGTGTCCTCGTGAGGCTCATCTGCACGTTTCACTAATTAAAATGTATGAATATAAATCTTTCATGAGGTACATATACCAGTTGGAAATTCTAGTAAATCATATTTGCTGAGTAAATATATATTAACTATAAACTGGAAAATTTGGTATATTTTAGTATAATTCCATGTTACACGAGTTTAATAACAGGTTAACTATTTATATATATATATATATATATATATATACAAGCACACGCACACACATGTGTGCTTGTGAGTGTGTATATGTTTGTATATGTATGTATCTATATGTGCTTGTGTAGGTCTTCAAACTCCAGATATCAATGAGGAGTTAAAAGCATGAAAATTGCAAATCTGAGAATCGAACCCGTGTTGTGATGGCAACACGTCCAGAAACTCCAACACTACAATACACACTCAACGGTCACACATATAAGTATTATAATTGTTCTTACGTTTACTTTTGAGGACATAAATGTATCCATAACATGCAACTATATACGGGTATTTAGATACAAGTGTATTGTGTATGGTAGATGTGTTGAAGCAATTGTGATTAATGATAAAAATTCCAACTTCCGTCTTTCATTTACTATATATATATATATATATATATATATATATATATATGTGTGTGTGTGTGTGTGTGTGTGTGTGTGTGTGTGTGTGTGTGTGTGTGTGTGTGTGTGTGTGTGTGCAGGAATGGTTGTATAGTAAGAAACGTGCTTCCAAACCACATAGTTCCGGGCAAGTGTCTTCTACTATAAGCTTCGAGCCGACTAAATCCGTGTAAGTGGAAACTGAAAAAAAACCGTCGTGTATATATATATATGTGTGTATATATATATATATATGTATATATATGAATATATATGTATGCGTGTCTTTGTATCTGTGTTTGTCCTCCTACCATGGCTTGACAAACGATGTTGGTGAGCTTATGTCCCCGAAGCCTAGCAGTTCGGCAAAATGACGATAGAATGAGTACTGGGCTCGATTTCTTCGTCAAAAGGCGGTGCTCCCTCATGGCCATAGTCAAATAACTGAAACGTGTAAAAAAGTATACACACACACACACACACACACACACACACACACATATATATATATATATATATGGGCGTATATGTGTCGGAAGTTCGTTCTGTACGAGTGTGTGTATGTGTGTCTGTATGCGTGCATGTGTACATAAGAAAATGCGAACGTTAAAAGCTAAATATCACAGTCGTTCAGTGAAATGTATCGGTTGCTATGAACGCTGTTTGCTCTGTGCAACACCGTTGCCTCTCATGCCAAAGCAACCCGCAGAGAAGTTACTAGGTTCTATGTAGCACTGACCCTTCCTACCATTTCATTATAGAGGGTATGTATGTACACACAGACAGACATACACTGACACACATACACACAAGTGTGTGCGTGTGTGTGTGTGTGTGTGTGTATGGAATTGTATATATATGCATATGTATATTTATGTATGTATAAATACATATATATATATATGCGAAAATCTTTGTAAGCATATGCATGTCAGTCTGTCATTGTCATTTTGTCACTCTTTCTGTCTCTGTATATATATATATATATATAAGTTCAAAAAAAACAATAACAAAAAAACAACAAAGTGAGGACGTGATACGGATAGTGTTATTGGACGCTCAGGAAAGGAAAGAGACATACATACAAGTGGTAAATAGTTTGCTTACCAACCACATGGTTCCAGGTTCAGTCTTCTACTATAGCCTTGGGCCGACCAAGACCTTGTGAGTAGATGTGGTAGGCGGAAACTGAAAGAAGCACATTATATATGTGTGTGTGTGTGTGTGTGTGTGTGTGTGTGTGTGTGTGTGTGTGTGTGTGTGTGTGTGTGTGTGTCTGTGTTTGTGAGCCCCTAAATCATTTGACAACCGATACCGGTGTGTTTACGTCGCCGTAATTTAGCGATTCGGCAAAAGACGGTGATAGAATAAATACTAGGCTTACAAAGAATAAGTCGGGGGGGGGGGGGCGATTTGCTCGATTAAAGGCGGTGCTCCAGCATGGCCGCAGTTAAATGACTGAAACAAGTAAAAGAACAAAAGAACAAAAGAATACATACATACATGCATATACATGTGTGTGTGTGTGTGTGTGGAACACTCAACCATGGCCGCAGTTAAATGACTGAAACAAGTAAAAGAACAAAAGAACAAAAGAATACATACATACATGCATATACATGTGTGTGTGTGTGTGTGTGGAACACTCAACCAGAAATGCAAAGTTTAAGATATAGAAATACACGGAGGAAAGAGAAGCGAGGGGCGATAAAAGAAAGGAGGATATGCAATGCAGTGATGAGTGGTGGAGTTTTGCGACAGCTACAAGGAAACTCAAGCTGTTCGTCAAAAAGCGAGGACTGCCAGAGCAGCAACAACTGCTGCAAAGAGCAAAATGTAATGTATTGACAAAGCGTTGCCAAGGACTGCACTATGAAATGGCACGTTATTTATTCAAGTCTGCGAATGTGTAATTCGCGTGTACACATAGATACACAACAAACACACACACACACAGACACACACACACAGACACACACATACACACAGATACACACACACATATTTGTATATATACAAACAAACGTTCATAAGTGCAGTTGTACATACACTTTCATATATGTCTACGCATGTGTTTATATATTTGTGTGTGCATACGTGACTGTGTATATGTATATATATACAGTATATATATATATATATATTGTATATACATATATACATGCATATATATATAAATATGTCTATATGTGTGTGTGCGTGAGCGTGTGTGTGCGTGTGCATGTGTGCGCGCGCGCGTGTATAGATGTAGATACACGTATAGATGCATACACGTATACATAGATATATGCATACATAGACACACACACACACACACACACACACACTCATATTCCACGTATGTATACACATACAGGCAAACACACAACAAGCGCGCACACAAGCGCAGACACACACACACACACACACCGTCGTGTATAGCAATATATATTTATATTAATTAATTTTTATACATCATTACTTTTTGGGCTTTTTGACATTTGCATATTCATTCGGTGCTTATATACTTATTTATATGATATATATATATTTTTATATATATATATATATATATATATATATATATATATATACGATAAGAAAATGGAGGAAAAACAACAATGAGAAGTGTGTTTGTAGTGCTAAAAAAGCCATTATTTAATTAGCTAAGCAAGGTGAGAGTAAGAGTGAGTTTACAGCTGTTTCTGTGTACGATGTTGAGGTAAATATGTATATATGTGGAGATATCGGTCGGGCCTGGTTGTTTAGGGTCGGTAAATGTGAAGATTAGGGATAATTAGAGAGAGACAGGGAATATGAGAGAAAAGGTGGGGAGAGAAGGAGAGAGATAAAGAGTGAATGACCTCCGGTAGGAAACCTTGGGTGCCTACTTTGCGCTAACGTAATGCTTCCCCACCGCCACGTGCTTCATCTCTGTCAAATGCAACCATTAGCAGTCAGAACGACAATTTATGATCATCATTATCGTCGTCGTCGTTGTAATGGCGGTGTTCATCGACTTCTTCTTCGCCATTAACATCATTATCATCGTCGTAGTCGTCTTCGTCGTCTGCGTCAGCGTCGTCGTGAACGTTGTCGTCATAGTTATCGTCAACGTCCCCGTGAATGTCGTCGTCAACATTGTCGACAACGTCCTCGTCAACGTCACCGTCGTTATGATTTTTTTCATCAACAGCATTATTATCATCATTGTTATCATCGTCGTCTTTGTTGCCGTGTCACAGCATACCCCACCAAGGGACATAACTCATAACCTAATTCCCTGGCCCTTTTTCGTTTAAACCACCTTTTTCACAGCAGCTTCTAACCGGTTGTGTTAATCCACTCCCTTCGGTATCGGCTAACTCTTATTTCTTTATTGCCCACAAGGGGCTACACACAGAGGGGACAAACAAGGACAGACAAACGGATTAAGTCGATTATATCGACCCAGTGCGTAACCGGTACTTATTTAATCGACCCCGAAAGGATGAAAGGCAAAGTCGACCTCGGCGGAATTTGAACTCAGAACGTAAAGACAGACGAAATACCGCGAAGCATTTCGTCCAGCGCGCTAACGATTCTACCAGCTCGCCGCCGGTATCGGCTAACTCTGATGAGCGTAATGTAATATAATCAGATTGTTACCTAAGCCCCATTATATTCCTTGAACGAAACCGATTGGTAAGATCAGCTGTGGCTATATAATACTATACATTTCGGATAATATACCCACTCTATTGACAGATATATGAGTCCATCTTTTCCCTGAATTATGGTCTCACGTCTACACACACACACACACACACACACAAACACACATATTCTGTTTATTTCTATTAAATTCATTCCTGAGGCATTGGTAGACCAGGGCCTAGTGTAGAAGTTTCGTCCAAGGCGCTGCGCAATAGGACTGAACCCGAAAACACAAGGTTGCCAAACGGGCTTCCTAACTACGCAACCATTCCTTTGCTTATATATAATTAACGCTGGCATGGATTTTTCTTCTTTCTACTCGTTGCAAAATACATAAGTATTTCTTTTTTCATCATATATAGGTAACCAGGTATAAATGAAGTATACGAATAGTATCTTGTAATCTTGTCACGGACTTCAACATTGATGAGTACCCCAGCGCCTTTTACCGTTGCTGCTAATGAATATTTTCTTTTCTACAATTATATTGCATCACTACATATGTCTGTTAACTGATCACCCAATCACCAACAATACCACAACCACCACCATAAGCATTACTACCAATAACATATCTAACATCAGAAACACATTACAACTCCACCATCTAGAACAGTAAATATTACTTTCTGCACACAAACTGTACCAACAACAACAGTAACCAGCCTTCACATTATCACTGTTAATACAAGCTTCAGTCAATGAGCATTGCAAAAACAAGAGAAAACGTCGCCATCAACTCCACAAACACCACCGACCGACATCGACCACAATCACAACCACTGCCTTCGCTACTACCAACTCAAATAACAACCGCAAACATACCGCCACCTTCGCTATTACACCCCGCTCAGCAACTCTTACACGCATGTATTTACATTTGGTTTTGTCTTTTATTTTCTTGTTTTATACCGAAATTTTGAGACACTCCAATGTATGTGACACTGTCAAGTACTTTAGTGGGTTGGGTTGGGTCCATTCTTCAGGTTCTCTAGTTGTTATAGATCATTTGGTTAACCCCGGTCAGAAAAGGTGAAACTAACGTATAAAGACAGGATTTCATATCCCTGGAGCTTAGCAAATCTTCTCTACTTAACCGAAAAATACCTTGGTTGCGCGAACATTAACGAAGCCCGCAAATAAAGTAAATAATTTAATAATTTACTAATATGGTACATGCTGGAAGATGGGGAAAGACGGTAAAGTTACATCAAAGAAACTTCGAAACTAAGTTTCGATTCCTGGCTGTGGCAGCATTTTAAGATGTAAATTCAAGGGAAATTACATAAGCATCTCAAGTCATGTATTCCCCTCCTCAATAATTTTTTTTAAACTTAAATTTAATCAGAAGCAATCCAGAAAGCAAAGAGATAAATTGAGTTATTTAAAATGATTCATTTTATACCACAAATATATAACTAGAGAATGAAAATGGAATTCACGACACACTTTATTATTCACTACGATCGTTTCGACCCATTATGCGCCGGTACCTCGCGACTGGGAAGCTATAAAACAGTTGTGGTGAATCTTAAGTGCAGATCAATGGTGTCTCGTCAGATGACTTACCAAAAATTACCTTGATTTTTAATCTCCGTTTCGCCTATTTCGCTTAGAATACATTTTGGTAGTTGTAGTTCGCTACTCCTCTACACAAGAAATGGCATTCTAGAAGGTGTATACCCAAACTTAACATTATTACACATATATATAAATGTATATGTATATTTGGACATACATATACATTTATATAGAATTCATTTATTTGCATCTTTCAGGATATTCAAAAGTCGAACAGATGCAACAACGATCCCTCAGTAAGGATGCCTATACTTTAACATGGAAAAAAGGTACGTGGTATTTTTCTTGGGGTCCCAGGTACTGTTTCTGCAGTCCTTATTTTTTATCTCCCATTGCAATCCTGTTTTCCCCATTGCAATTCTATCCCCATTGCAATCCCTTGCCTTCACACCGTTCATTTTTAATATATAATATTTCATACATGATAAGGCGGTGAGCTGACAGAAACGTTAGCACACCGAGCGAAATGCTTAGCGGTATTTTGTCTGTCTTTACGTTCTGAGTTCAAATTCCGCCGAGGTCGACTTTGCTTTTCATTCTTTCGGGGTCGATAAATTAAGTACCAGTCTAATCGACTGGCCTCCTTCCCCGGAATTTCGAACCTTGTGACTAGAGTAGAAAGGAATATTCATACATGATATTCTTATCAAAACTCATAGTAACTCAGTTTAATAGGTATTAGTTTTAAGATCATGACCAACACAGCATGGACAAGAGAAGTTTTCAAAATATTCACTAAATAAATTTATTTGATTTAGCCTAACATGAAAATTATTCCATGTTCCTTCGAAGCTTTATAAATTTTTATGACGTAAAAAAAAAAGAAAAATTCCGCTCCTTTTCATTTTAAATCCAGAAATTTGAAAACAACAAAAAGAAACAGAGAAAAAAAAAAGATAAAATAAGAGAAGAAAGAACAGAAAAAAAAGTCGGGCAAAAACAGCTAAAGATGAAGGGGTGGTGGAGAAGAATAAACTTTCCAAACTGCATAAAGAAATTCGAAACATATCTTTGGTACAAATGTAGAACGCCTGTCATGTATGCGCGAGATATGGGTTCTAGTCTGGCGAGGAGACTTCGACCATTTTTATCCGAAAGGGATTTTTAGCTCGATATCTACATGGTATTATTTTTAGTTTCATATATACTTCAAGAATCAATTCCAAGAAAGAATCATTCTACATTCTCTCAAAAGTTTATAAATTCTGATGACGTTGACTATATATATGTATGTATGTATATATATATATATATGTGTGTGTGTGTGTGTGTGTACATACAGTGTATGGATGTATCTATCTTGAGGTGGGGTTGTATTTTATATTTCTAAGGTAAACAGGGAAGCGTATCCGAAGCTGATGTGAAGTCATTCAAACGACAAGCGCTTGTGACTGAATGAATAGTTCACTCGTCTCCGTATTTGTACTACACACTGTAGTATGGGTTGAAACGCATTTGATGCATTTGTTAGTAAATTGTTTTTGATCGATTGTCAAATCATCTCTATTTTATATATAAGCCGTGTTTGTGCTAGAGACTAACCAACAGTGTTTACAACGGTCACTCGACTAATCCTACTACATGATATATATTTTTTTATTGATGAAGCTGCAAAGACATCACAAAAGCTGTTACTCAGAGTTTCACGTTCCCGTCCGTTAGAGAGTTTTGGTTTTGTTTCACATTTATGTGCTTACTCTGGTAATATATATTTGATATGATTATTCACAATGGAGTGAATTATGTAAATCAAAAATATCATTTACTAGATTTACCTCTCTTTGACCATCAATGTGCATTTGCTTAGGTTGGAATTGGCAACCAAATCTCCAGCAAATCATACCTTACCATCTACAATAAAATGATAGCCGCAGACATTCACAATCACAAGCACACAAGCGCACTCACACACACACACACAGACATATACACACACACACAAAACATACACACACACACACACACACACACATACACACACACAACCATACTCATACACACAAGTACGAACATACATACTGTTCCATCGATACACAGCACTAATTATTCTGAAGGTAGATATAGACATACACGGGCATTCTATTGTCTCCCTCTCTCTCTCTCCGTCTCTTGCATACTCACACATACATTGACACACAATTATACTAACACACACATACACACATGCACAATCGTACACGTACACACAGCCGTATTCACACACACAGTCGTATTCATACACACACACATGCATGCAGTCATATTTGCGCAAACACACAGACAAACAATCGAAAACATACTCACGCCCACATACAATCGTACAACACACACACAGTATTTCATCGATACACATCACAATCAAACTAATTATTGTAAAGGAGGGCATAGACACATAAACACTCTATTAGCTCTATGATTGGTTGTTATTGCTCGTGTTGCCGCCGCTTTTCCTTTACCATCTATAGTACCCTTATAATCACCCCTACCACCTATATCACCCGGAAACCCATCCTCTGCGACCTCACCAACCCCCCTACAACACTTGGTGTGCGCACCTGTCTGACTGAATTAATTGACTCTTAACCAAACCCGACTCCTTATATTTTTACAAAAGACACGTCTCACCCATTATTGAAAATTGAAAACGTTCCCATTGACGCATTATGGTCCTTTATTTTTCTTTTTTACATCCTTTTATTTTCCTCACCCGATTCTTCTATTTTCTTCTTCTCTCCATCATTTTTTTTTGGGGGGGGGGCGTATTTTTTTATTAGCCATCAATTCGAAGATCATACTGAAGCATCGCTTTTATGCTAGGGCACATTCCAGGTCTGGTCGTTTAAAATCTTCACCATTCCTTCTATAACCGCGTTAGCATCATCGCTATCATTAATGAAAATTTTGAACAGCAATGTGAGAGAGCTTCCTATGTGGTCCCTCGACCTGCTAGAAATAATAGTGAAATTCTTTCACGCTCAAATCAGATCCCAACTGTCTTATAATCATGCTTCTTCTTACATTGGAATATTTCAGATATTAATAAATACTTTCACTATAAATCTTACGTCTTCCTTGTTTCAGCTACAACGGAGAGAAAGAAAGATGCCTGATGGTCACGTGGGAGCCACGTGAGCAAGGGAGGAGGAATGAGGGAGAGGGAGTGACAGAGTAATAGAATAAAATAGTGGGAGAAGAGGAGGTGAAAGAATAAAAGAGAGAAAAAGAGGGAGAAACGAAAGAGTAAAAAGATCGTATAGAGTGCGCGTCGGAATTATTAAGATAAAACTTACTTGGAAGAGGATGCACGGTGTTCAGTCATATAATAATATAAATAATATATATATATAGATATGCATACATACATACGTACATGTACATACTTACATTTATAAGTATATATATATATATATATATATATATATATATATATATATATATATGCATATGTCACGAAACGTGTACAACAAAACAGTACGAAACATGAGTATATATATATATATATATATATATATATATATATATATATATATAGGCATGTATGTATGTATTCAACCTGCTTCTACTGTATATTTATAAATCTACGAAGTGTGTTTACCTTCGTGTTTATTTTTGTCCCCAACAAATGCCTGACAACCGCTGTTGGTTTGCTTACCCCCCTGTAAGCGGTTCGGTAAAAGTGTCTGATAGAAAAAGTACCAGGCTTAAAAAGAAAAAAAAAATAGTGAAGGACGATTTGTTCGGCAAAAACCCTTCAAGGTGGTGACCCCCTCCTCCACGTAACCCCCATTTCGTCGTGGCTGCAGTCCAAAGACTGGAACAAGTAAAAGACTGAAGATAAAAGAAAAATATCGATTGAGTTATTAGATATAAGTGGAAGCTATTCAGACAAAATACAGAATGAGACAGGGCCAGATAGTGAGTGAGTAAGCGATGAATAGGTGTGTTTCGGTTATATGATGGAAGTAAGTTTATTTAAACTGGTGGAAGAAATGCCATAATATTGTGATTGATAGTGGCGAGGGCAGATGTAGGTCAAAAGCACACTTGCAATGTGGTAGTCTAAATAAGATATATGAGAAATCTACATAACTGATGTAACTAAGGACAGGTTTAGCTAGCTGCAAAATGCTACATCTAAAGTCACTTATCCAACCCATTACACTCTATGAAAAGGCAGATGTAGAAACAGACATAGGCAGCACTACTAACGTTTCAATACAGATATTTTACATCTACATGTGTTGTGCATAGCCTGTAT